>NC_091437.1:116299989-116599989 GCF_964237555.1 Oryctolagus cuniculus
AAATTATTTGCAGAGAAAGTATTGTCAGTGTGGAATTTTGCCTAGGTAAAGTTACTAGCTAGCTGTGAGGGCCAGATTAACAAATTGTTTTCTTTAATGAGTATAATTTCCAAGTACAGCTTACGGATTACAATGGCTTTTCCCACCCCATAACTTCCCTCCTACCCCCCCGCTCTCTCTCCCCTTCCATTAACATCAAGGTTCATTTGCAATTCTCTTTATATACAGAAGATCGATTTATTATATATTAAGTAAAGATTTCATCAGTTTGAACCCACATAGAAACACAAAATGAAAAATACTGTTTGAGTACTAGTTATAGCATTAAATCACTATGTACAGCACATTAAGAACAGAGATACTACATGAGGAGTAAGTGCACAGTGACTCCTGTTGTTGACTTAACAAATTGACACTCTTGTTTATGGCATCAGTAATCACCCTAGGATCTTGTCATGAGTTGCCAAGACTATGGAAGCCTTTTGAGTTCACTGACTCTGATCATATTTATTTTTTTTTTATTTTTTTTTTTATTTTTTTTTTTTTATTTTTTTTATTTTTTTTTTTTGACAGGCAGAGTGGACAGTGAGAGAGAGAGACAGAGAGAAAGGTCTTCCTTTGCCGTTGGTACACCCTCCAATGGCCGCCGCGGCCGGCGAGCTGCGGCCGGCGCACCGCACCGATCCGATGGCAGGAGCCAGGAGCCAGGTGCTTTTCCTGGTCTCCCATGGGGTGCAGGGCCCAAGCACCTGGGCCATCCTCCACTGCACTCCCGGGCCACAGCAGAGGGCTGGCCTGGAAGAGGGGCAACCGGGACAGAATCCGGCGCCCCGACCGGGACTAGAACCCGGTGTGCCGGCGCCGCTAGGCGGAGGATTAGCCTAGTGAGCCGCGGCGCCGGCCCAACTCTGATCATATTTAGACAAGGTCATAGTCAAAGTGGAAGTTCTCTCCTCCCTTCAGAGACAGGTACCTCCTTCTTTGATGGCCTGTACTTTCGGCTGAGATCTCAATCATGGAGATCTTTCATTTAGGTCATTTTTTTTCCAGAGTGTCTTGGCTTTCCATCCCTGAAATACTCTCATGGGCTTTTCAGCCAGATCCGAATGCCTTTAGGGCTGATTCTGAGGCCAGAGTGCTGTTTAGAACATCCGCCATTCTATGAGTCTGCTGTGTATCCCACTTCCCATGTTGGATCGTTCTCTTCCTTTTTTATTCTATCAGTTAGTATTTGCAGACACTAGTCTTCTTTCTGTGATCCCTTTGATTCTTAGACCTATCATTATGATCAATTGTGACAGAAATTGATCCAGTGGGCTAGTGAGATTGCACTGGTACATGCCACCTTGATGGGATTGAATTGGAATCCCCTGGTATGTTTCTAACTATACCATTTGGGGAAAGTCAGCTTGAGCATGGCCCAAATTGTACATCTTCTCCCTCTCTTATTCCCATTCTTATATTTAACAGGGATCACTTTTCAGTTAAGTTTCAACACTTAAGAATAAAGGTGTATTAATTACAGAATTCAACCAATAGTATTAAGTAAGACAAACAGAAAAAATACTAAAAGGGATAAAGTATTAAGTTGTTCATTAACAGTCAGGGCAAGGGCTGATCAAGTCACCATTCCTGATAGTGTCCATTTCACTTCAACAGGTTCTCTTTTTGGTGCTCAGTTAGTTGTCACCAATCAGGGAGAACATATGATATTTGTCCCTTTAGGACTGGCTTATTTCACTCAGCATGATGTTTTCCACATTCCTCCATTTTGTTGCAAATGACCAGATTTCATTGTTTTTGACTGCTGTATAGTATTCCTATAGAGTACACAATTTCTTTATCCAGTCTTCAGTTGATGGGCATTTAGGTTGATTTCATGTCTTAGCTATTGTGGATTGAGCTACAATAAACATGGGGGTACAGATAACTCTTTTTATTTGCTGATTTCATTTCCCTTGGGTAATAAGTAGCATTGCTGGATTGTATGGTATGACTATATTCAGATTTCTGAGGTATATCTAAACTGTCATCCATAATGATTTTCCCAGTTTACATTCCCATTTGGCATTTCTTCAAACTCTTTTTATTTTTATTTATTTTTATTTTTGATAGGCAGAGTGGACAGTGAGAGAGAGACAGAGAGAAAGGTCTTCTTTGCCATTCGTTCACCCTCCAATGGCCGCCACGGCCGGCACACTGCGGCCAGCGCACCGCACTGATCCGATGGCAGGAGCCAGGTGCTTCCCCTGGTCTCCCATGTGGGTGCAGGGCCCAAGCACTTGGGCCATCCTCCACTGCACTCCTAGTCCATAGCAGAGAGCTGGCCTGGAAGAGGGGCAACTGGGACAGAATCCGGCGCCCCGACCGGGACTAGAACCCAGTGTACCAGTGCCGCAAGGCAGAGGATTAGCCTATTGAGCCACGGCACCGGCCAAACTCTTCATTTTTACATTCTAGTATTGAAGTGTTGTTGTGTTCCTTTGAGGGCATCATATTGTCTTCCTTATTCTCATTTCTTGAGTTGCTGCATTTATTTTTGTATTTGTGAAAATACTTTTGATTTTTCCCCCTCTGATGGCTTTTATCTTTTGACTATGACTTTGTGGATCAGTGGAGTGTCTACTCTTCCAGTGAATACCATAAGGCATGTGCTGGGTATGGCCAGGGAGCTCTGTTCTAACGCTCCAGGGTGAGGGGAGTATCCAAGGTGACACTCAAGTTGGGCATGATAAATCTCTCTGTTTTTTATCAGAGGGGAGGTTTGCTCAGCTCTGTTGTCGTAGTCTCACGATCAAGTCCTCTCCTCCAAGGAGAACAATGCTATGTGCTAACCCCAGTGGGTACAATAATCATCCATGCTACCACAAGAAGTACACAAAGAATCCATACAGTCCTTGGTATAAGCACAGGTACCATAGCAGTGACTCTCACCAGGGGTCCCTGAGTTTGTGGAACTGCCCACAGTGACTTCCCAAAGACTCAGCCACATCCTGTGCCCTCACACACAGCCACAGTTTTTTCACAGTCCCAGCACACAAGGCTCCCCTAGTAAACCACCCAGCCACCGGCCAGTTCTCCCAGTCAGACTCAGGCTTCTCCTCCTGGCTGGTTGCTGGACACGTGGACAGAAGCTGGTGCAGCTGTAACGAATGTCCAAAATGACACCCTCCCATTCTCAGCTTGTTATAGGACACGGGTGCTGGGTGGTTGGGGAAAGAGAAGTATGACCCGTTTTTTTCCCTCTAGGTTGGCAGGTATAGTGTCCTCCATGCCAGCCTCTTCCCATAGCTTTATCGCCAGTGGCTTGGGCTGCTACATTCTGGGCTCACCTTACTCTCCAAAGCTGGTGCTGAGGCTCTTGGCTGCTGGGTTCTTGAATTGCGCACATCCACACCCTCCATGGTACATCCACAGTATCCCTGCATGGTGTTCCCTCTGCCATTTTCTCCCTAACTCTTCCCTGAGATTGTTCTCTCTCCACTTTTTTTAAAACTATCTTCCCCTAGACTAGAGCAGTAAGCTCCTTTCTTATTCGATCACCTTGGTGCCTCTCCTAAAATAAAACAGTTTTTAAAGTTAAAAACAAAAAATCCAAATGGTTATCCTCAGTGCTGATTTTCAGGTATTCCTTATTCCCTTGCCTTGTGTCTTGCTGACGCTTGGGTTTGGGCAGGTTGAGCTACTTGGCTGGACTGGGTCCTGAGCTTAATATTTACAGCTGTCAGTCATCAGCTAGACATTTTGAGGAATTTGTATTCTGCAGTAGTCTTCATTTGGGGAATTAGGACATCCCTTTAACATGCCGTATTTCTCCACAGTTTGTATTAGTCCATTTTTAGTTGCTGTAACAAAATCCCTAAGGTTGGATGATTGGTAAAGAC
The DNA here is from genome assembly GCF_964237555.1 of Oryctolagus cuniculus. Taxonomy (NCBI): domain Eukaryota; kingdom Metazoa; phylum Chordata; class Mammalia; order Lagomorpha; family Leporidae; genus Oryctolagus; species Oryctolagus cuniculus. The sequence goes on from NC_091437.1 coordinate 116,303,874, forward strand.
ATTAGGTTTATTTAACTCACAATCTGGAGTACTGGCTTCTGCCGGTTCTGTGAAGGCCTCCTGGCAGATGGCATCTCAGATCTCAATGGTGGGAGTTGACAGGTGGCAAGACTACCAGCTATACATTTATTCTAGCAATAATTCTGAGATGAGCTATCATCACATCAGAGAAACTCAGGTCTTGTGAATTTTGAGCCAGTAATCTGTTACACTTTGTAATATGCCTTCTCCTGTGCCTTAGAAGTATTAAGAATAAACATTTATCAAAACTATGAAACACCATACTTTGTGCTTGGTATGCTATATACATTTATTTAATCCTCATAGTAAGTTTATAATGTCTATTCTTCCTCTGTTAAGGAAATAAGGACTTAGCTTGGATGCTTTCCCAAGTTCACACAGCTGTTGAGTGGCACAATTACAGATCAGAACTTTTGTGTGACTATCTTCAGACCCAGATTCTTCAAAACCATACTATGCTATTAGATTCCGATGAATATGATCTGGGGTCTTCATCTGTTAGGTATCAATCTCTAGATTTGGGCTTACTCTGTAGATGTCCTCATCCTCATACCTATGTAAATTTTTCTAAAATTCTGCTTGTTTGAAGAGCATTAATTCCCAGCATAATGGGATTATTATTTAGACAAAAATATCCCAAAGCTCCCATTTTTGTGTTAGGGTCTCCTGATGTGAGTCAGATCAATAGAAGGAACCAGAGAAAAGAAGCATACATGAAATAAGTCCTTAAGAATTCTAGGATGAGCTTTTCACGATGGAATTTGTCCAAGTAAAGATCTTAAACAATAAAATTAATCAGAGGGGCTGGTATTGTAGCACAGCAATCTAAGCTGCCACTTCTGATGCCAGAATCCCATATCCAAGTGTTCGTTCAAGTCCTAGCTACTCCACCTCTGCTCTAGCTTCTTCCTAATGCATCTGAGCAGGTATCAGAAAACAGCCCAAACATTTGAACCCTTGCCACCCATGTGAGAGATCAGGACGGGGTTCCTGGATCACTGGATTCTGCCTTGCCCAGATATGGCTGTTGCAGCTATTTGGGGAGTGAACCAGAGGATGGAAGATCAACCCCCCACCCTTTTAAATGAACAAGTGAATAAAAAATATTTTTAAAAAATAAGTGATTCATTTCTAAAGTATTTTCTGATTTCAAACTGTAGAAAATTAGGGGTAAAAAGATGCTTATACATTATTTCAACTTACTGATATTGAATAATATGGTATTCCAAAATTATAAGCTGTCTCACTAACCTAAGAATCTATAATCCCCTCAATCCTTGGAAATCTGTGTTATGGAATTATTTTTCTCTCCTGTTTTACCATCTAGGATTTCCTAAGATATATCTGGAGTTAATCTCAGTTCATTTTAAGACATTTAATAACCAATTCTAGCCCTTGTCTCAACTATTGAGGAATAGTTTTGTTTTTTCTGTGCAATTTGTTGAGCAGTTTACTTACTAAAGAGTTGGTCTTCTGTGTATAAAATTAATCAAAAGTGGGAAAAAGAACCAGTTCTTTAAATTCTTTATTACGGCTCAATTTTTAAAAAAAAAAATTATTTATTTGAAAGTCAGAGTTACACAGAGAGAGTAGAGGCAGAGAGAGAGAGGTCCTCCATCCTATGGCTCACTCCCAAGATGGCTGCAACAGCCGGAGCTTCACCGATCCGAAGCCAGGGGCCAGGAGTCTCTTCCGGGTCTCTCACACAGGTGCAGGGGCCCCAGGACTTGGGCCATCCTCCACTGCTTTCCCAGGCCACAGCAGAGAGCTGGGTTGGAAGAGGAGCAGCCGGGACTAGAACTGGCGCCCATATGGGATGCCGGCACTTCAGGCCAGGGCGTTAACCTGCTGTACCACAGTGCTGGCCCCAAGGCTCAAATTTTATATAGTGTTCTACCAGTATGAATATATACATGTATATGTATATGTACATATGTGTTATTTAAAATGAAAGCCTAAGACTATTTAAAAAGAAGTAGGACTTGGATATTGAGTATAAGCCTTATTAATATTTTTAAATGATTTTATTTATTTATTTATTTATTTGAGAGGTAGAGTTACAGAGAGTGAGAGGGAGAGACGGAGAGAAAGGTCTTCCTTCTGTTGGTTCACTCCCCATATGGCCACAATGGCCGGAGCTGCGCCAATCTGAAGCCAGGAGCCAGGAGCTTCTTCCAGTTTCCCACAGGGGTGCAGGGGCCCAAGGACTTGAGCCATCTTCTGCTTCTTTCCGAGGCACAGAGAGGTGGATGGGAAGAGGAGCAACCGGGACTAGAACCAGCGCCCATGTGGGATGCTGGCGCCGCAGGCAGAGGATTAACCTGTGCCACCATGCCAGCCCCACCTTATTAGTATTTTTAAAAGTAAGTTGGAGAAGAGTCAAAGAGAAAAAGATAACCCTATCTTTGTAAAGTGATTTTTCTCTTCTTGTTACAGAAGCTGATGCAGATGTCTCATTCAAGAATAGTGAGAGCTGCAGGGGCTTAGATCAAAAGCCAGTCAGAAGCAGTACCCCCTGCTAAATGTGATTGCATGTGATCCTATAAACAAGATATGATGAGACTAGATGTCACTGACTTGATTAGCTTTCAAATAGGGCTACACAAACAGGGAAGTCTGATGCTCTGATTTTCCTAATTAACTCAATGATTCATAGTGGGTTAATAGCTATGGTCTCTACTCTTCCATCAACCAGATGGGAAGAGATTGCTTATGGAGAAATGAGCTGACAGTTAAGATGCACACAGACAGAACCCTAAGAAACCCAATTTTCAAAGCATTGTGCTTCCAGTGCTAGGATTTTTGACTTGAATGAACCTTATTCTATTAACCCTATTCTAGCTCCACAAAATGAAACATGCAAATTGAAATGTTTACATTCTGGCTTTTCACAGACAAAAAACAGAAGCTTTAATGCTACTTGATTAACAGTTTCTACTTTTTTTCTGATTAGACAGTAGAAGTTTTCTTGCGATTCTAGGTTTTACTTAAAGGAACACATGCCATACACCAGTCTACTAGTCTTCTTTGCAGTCAAGGATACAAAGCTCCCTTTTTGTACTACCACAACCAACACATTTGTTGAGAAGAAAAAAGCCAAGCTTTGACATTTTCCAGCTTGTTATCTATTTAATTTTCCATGTGTTTCTTTTGCCACTGCCTTCCAAAGGAACATCTGTGTATCTGAGAGAAGAGAAGGGGGATTGGGTCTATGCCACCTGGGTCTCTGCAGTCCCAAACCCTAAGATTCAGAATAAGGGAAGGGAAGAAGACTAACAAATGGTCTAGAACATGAAATAAGGAGAAACAATCTGTTAAGAACCAATCTGTGTTTCCCTTTATTCCAGAGCCCATATGACTGGGCAAGTTGGGAAGCAGCTGCTCCAACCGGCAAGGGCCAGATCCCAGGGAGGCAGCTGGTAACTGATGAGTGACAAAAGCCATCCCAGGCTTTTGACCCTCCCAGTGGTATCTTACTCTCCATGTGTCACTTTATTCCTCACCTACTCTGTAAGTTTTCTCTAGTCTGAAGGATCTGGCCTAACATGGGGAGATAGACAAGTGAACAACGGATACAGCATGAAATGATCAATCCTCTACCCTAGGTATTGGAAAAGTGTTGTAGGAACACACAAAGTATGTCTCATTCTGTAGTGGGTCAAGGGGAAGAAAAGCTGTACAGAGACAGTGTCATGAGCTGAGTCTGGAAGGAAAAGTAACAATATTGGAAAATAAGCTCTTGTTTCCCCTTATCACCAAAAGGCAGCATATAACAGCACATTTTCATAACTAATTCAAAAATTGTAATACTCCAGAGCCTAATACACCCTCTTCTCTCAATGTGAAGACATCAACATTTACATCACAAATATGAACCAATAGTTTGTACCATTCTTTTCTTTTTTTAAACTATTTATTTGAAAGGCAGGGCTACAGAGAGGCAGAAGCAGAGAGAGGTCTTCCATCCACTAGTTCACTCCCAACACGGCCTGAGCTGGGCAGATCTGAAGCCAGGAGCTTCCAGGTCTCCCACGCAGGTGGAAGGGCCCAAGGACTTGGGCCATTCTCTACTGCTTTCCCAAGCTATAGCAGAAAGCTCGATCAGAAGTGCAGAACCTGGGACTCAAAGCAGTGTGCATATGGGATGCCAGCACTGCAGGCCGTGGCTTTACCCACTATGTCACAGTGCTGGCCCCAGCAATTTCTTAATGTTATCTGGCTAGTGACTAATAGAGACAGCAAACTCTCATCAGATAGAAGTAGAGTATAACAATTTGCTGTTTGCTATGATGGGGCAATGGTGGAGGAGCCAATTGTCTCATACAACTTTCCTTAAATATCTTTAACATTAACAAAATATATCTATGTGAAATTACAATAGCAAATAAAAATAATGTCTCATGGTTAGGAATCTATATTCAAGTATTGAATGAGTAGCTAATCTGGGCACTGTGAGGAGTGTAAGTGTTAAGACATGACCTTTGCGTCTAAGAAGCTACAATCAAATTGCATTGACTGGAGTGTTTAAATTGACTAAAAGAAAAAAAAGAAACCAAATTTTTGTATGGTTGTGACATGAGAAATATGTAACATTTAAATGAGAAAAGAATAAAGTCAACACTATACTTCATTGTTCCATAAATATATGCTTTCACTTTTCAAAGCTGCCTACAAATGGGTATAAAACTTTTGATCACTTGCTTTGGATTAGTCATAGTATATACTGAAATGCAAATAAAATTGGCACAATCTCTGACTCTGCAATTATGTTTTGTCTTTATTTTAATTTTAATTTAAAAATATGTACTGGTGAAATGGAAATAATGATGTTTAAAGAATCAAACTTTTCCTTCTATCACCACATTTTCTTTCCAACTCAAAGCAAAGGTTTCCTTGATTTAAAGGAGTGTTATTATGCACTTAAAACTGTGTACATAAAGTATATGAAATTTGCCCCCTTTCTATAAAATTTTAAATATGTTAAAAAATCTTTTGAAGTTTGTATTTCCAATAAATAGGAAGCAAAAATTCTTATTGGCATATAATCCTTGTTTCATGGTAAGGATCTTAAACGGAGTTAAAATATTCCAGTTTTTAATTTTTAAACATGACTATTAGTTATGGCAGTTAAGAAATTTCCTGAGTTGTTACTTCCAAAGAATGAGCTGACAGAGACTGATGATTAAAAATTTTCGGGGCTGGTGCTGTGGCGCAGTAGGATAATCCTCTGACTGCAGTGCTGACATCCTATATGGGTGCTGTTTCTAGTCCCAGCTGCTCCTCTTCTGGTCCAGCTCTCTGCTATGGCCTAGGAAAGCCGTGGAGGATGGATCAAGTCCTTGGGCCCCTACACCCGTGTGAGAGACACGGAAGAAGCTCCTGGCTTCAAATTGCCTCAGCTCCGGCCATTGCGGCCATTTGGGAGTTAAACCAGTCGATGAAAGACCTTTCTCTCTGTCTCTCCTTCTCACTGTCTGTAACTCTACTTTTCAAATAAATAAAATCTTTAAAAAAAAAACTATTCACCATTTCAAATTAGGAAAGCATTTTTTTTTTTTACAATGATACTAACTGCTTCTGTTAACAGGAAAATTCCAGAGTAATTTAGATTAGGAAACACTGAACTGTGCTTCCTTATCTGGAGTTGATAGAAGCATACAAAGTTTTAAGTTGCAATGCATGCCTGATTGATAAGTGAGAAATAGGAGAGAGGCTAAATAACTAAAATATATTTGGGTTTACAACCGTGCCCTAAGACTCCCTAGCACATAATGACTCATGGCATTATCATGTCACCATCATTCCTTTAAGTTTTATATTTTCAACCAACAACAAAGTCATTTTGTTTAGAGACAGAGCTAAGTAATTTTTTCTCTTGGCTGAACTTGAATATACCATTCCCATCCAAGACTCTCAGAAAACAGATTTAAGTAACTGGTCCCATGCTTGAAAGGATGGCTCTAAAACCATGACGTTCCACATCAACCTGATTTTCTTTCTTGGTTCACCTTAAAAATTCATTTTTAAATTTTGAAAGTATTTATTTGAAAGACATTAAGAGAGACACCTTCCATCTGCTGATTTACTCCCCACATTCCCACAAGGCCAAAGCTGGAAGCATGGAACTCCATCCAGGTTTCCCACATAGGTGCCAGGGACCCAACTACTTGAGCTGTTACCTGCTGCCTCTCAGGGTGCATACCAACAGGAAGCTGAATCCGAAGCAGAGGAGCCAGGACTAGAACCGCACACTCCAGTTTGGGATGTGGTTATAAGTGGCAACTTACCCACTGTGCCAAATGCCCATCCCTGCCTGAGACTTTAGAAAACAAGAGCAGCAGTTATTACCACCCACAGCTCGTCCAGCTACCTTGACCAAATTTGCAAGCCCAGTTATCAATTCTGTAGTGATCTCTGTGGAGACTTGGAACTGCAGGAATGGTGCTTTTGTGGCTGATGTGTTATGGTAGAAATTAGTTGCAAATGAGCTTCAGGTAAAATTAGTCAAAGAGGGACATTAGCAGATTTAGTAAGCTGTTTAAACATTCCAAGCCTAACATTTTTCTGAATTTCAAAATAACTACACATAATTTCCTTTGACTTCAGCATAATACAGATCACGCATAATAAATACATCCAGAGGGAATTAAGCCAATTGCTGAAACGTGACTGCATTTTGTTGCTAATAGAGAAAACATATGATAGCTGGTCATCATTTAAATGAAACATAGGACAAACCTTGAGTTACTTCTGCCTTTTGCGTCTTAATCTAACCTTGAAGAAGGTACAGGTTTCTAGTCCCTTAAGCAGTTCTTTCCATCAACTTATGGTAGGTGGTTAGAACTCTGCCAAAGTCACCACAGCCCACCACATCTCTTCTCTTTCCCTCTACTCTCCCACTGATGGACTAATCTGAGAATAATGGTGCCTGGGGAGGAAACCATTCCTGGTGTTTTTCCCTGACAATACTCTAATTCCATCTGTTTTGTTGCCCTTAGGACTACCAAGAAGCCTCCAATCTGGAACAATTTGTAACTCGATTTTTATTGAAGGAGACTATGAATCAGCTGCAGTCTCTCCAGAATTCCTTGGAATGTGCCATGGAAACTACAGAGGAGCAAACTCGCCAAGAAAGGCAACTAAATGTTTTCATATGATGGTTTGGTTTTTTTAAGTGACTCCATGTTTATGGAGGGACTAGTCCTTATACTAGTGCAAACTAAAAATGATAATTAGTTGACTAAAAAAGAATGGCAGGGGCCCCTTCTGGGTGCTTACCTGATTATTTGCTTCTGAAAAGACCATTCTATGTTTCTTTTACTGTCCATCATTTATTTAAAAAAATTGAGGATTTCATAGGTGGGACAGACTTTAAAAGACACTAGGGAAGATATAAAGATACCATTAACATATGCTAGTCATTAAGGAAGTTAAATTTTATTACATATCTAAAACATAAACACTAAATCTATACTACAGGATACAAATTGATAAAAATAATGGAGAAGGGCAAATAAATTGCCAATGGGTTTCAGATGAGTAAAATATTAAAAAATTATGGATACAAGTATGAAATTCCATTTTGCAGAGATTCTCTGTGACATTCAAATTTGTTTCACAAATGGGTATTACTTGAAAATATGGAAATGATGGGAAAAGCCATTCAGACAAAGTGACCTTGGATCTGTTAGGGATACTTGAGAACTCAGTCTAAGTATTTAAGGAAATACAGAAAAATGAGTGATAGGTAAGATTTCAGAATTCAGTCACCAATAAGTATCACTGAGAAGATCAATGGTTATATAAACAAAGCAATAATGTCAAAGAGAAACCTATACAAGAAATGTATAAGGCAGATATCAAAATCAGCCCAGCCAGTCCTTTCTTGCATTCTCATTGTTTACAATAAGCTGCAGAAGGTCTTGGCAAAGCACTCCCTCTTGTAGCTTATTTTGGCAGATATATTGGCTAATTACTTTAAACCTACAGATGCACCTGATAAAACTTTTGCATCTTTTACTAGTGATAAACACTCAGTAAGTTTTTTTTGAACAGGCTGATGATATACTAGTAGGGCCAATTTTTCTAAATGGATACATGATTATTAGGACATCTCTAAAATATAGAATTTTCAACCATGTGTTTACAATGTCAGAAAGGGTGAGTACCACCAAAATTCTAACAAAAAAGTCTGTAATTCCAGAATCTAATGAGGTTGTGCAGCTGCTGATCGCAGGGAAGGGCTCTCCAATTGATCTGAGTAGCATCCACACTTTTAAACTTCCTCTTTTCACTGCATAGGGTGGCTCCATCTCAAATGGTAAAGTGTTAACAATTGGCTTTGGAATAGCAACAGCCCAGCTCCTCAGCTCTGAGCAGAGAGTAACTGAATTTCTTAAAACACAATGAAATTGATTTCTTGTGCCTAATGAGAAGAGGAAGCCTGTTTTGTTGTTTCTTTTGTTTAGACTTTGGGAATAAAACGGATTCTCCCTTTTTAGAATCAGAAATTTACCACCTGAGAAACTTGAAAAAGCACTCTGCTCCACCTTCGTCCTCTGTACTTTTTCATGTTGTCATCTGCAAACGTGTGCTCTGCATTTACCACCACTGAACGGTGTTTAATGAACAACTATTCTTTGTGTTAGGCCACAGGTTAGCCCTGAACGCTTGTGATTGCTGCCAACAGCTGCAGAGCAGCTGTGTTTAATTAGAAGGAGCATGATAATATGGAATTCAAAAAAAGAAGACACCAGAGGAGTAATGAACCTTTCACTCCTAGGTTTCTAGCTCAAAAACATCTTGAAATAACAGGCACTATTACAGGTCTGATGTCAGTCTGGGAAATGCTATTGTGTAGTATTTTACTGAGACCCAGGATTGTCCAATCTGTGATAATCCTCCCCAGAGGCTTTGGAAAAAAAAGTAGCAACAAGCAAATGGAAAACCAGGTATACTATGTGTTTATGGCCATTATTCCCAATGTGAAGTCTCAAATGAGCCACACTGAGGCCCAAACATAGAGAGGCTGTCTCCTCTCCCCAGGCTACATTTCCTATCAGCTGACCCTCCAAAACCAAACTGAAGAGAGCTCAGTGCCCTCAGCAGTGAAGAAAAGAGAAAAGAGAGAAAAATATCTATCCTTTTCCATGACACCAATCAAGAGATCAAGGAGAAAAAAATCATGTGGGTTCACAAGACTTGAACTGGATCTTTAGGATGGAGTTGAGTGGAGAATGATATTCTCCGATGGGATCAGTCTTCTCACCCTGTCTGCGTCATCTGTCTCACCTGGCTAACTCCCCTTAGTTTATTTGATCACTGTTTGGGCAGTCTTTGCTCTGGGAAGCCTTAACAGCTCATTATCTTTACCTCTTACTTATTCATTTCCCCTGTTAGACTTTGTTTTTAGTTGGCAAAGAGTTTGCACTGTTCCCCACTACTTGGCATAACTAAACACTTAATTCTGAATAAATGAAAGGGAATTCCAGGCCAGGAGAATTGAACACAGGTAGGTGAGGACCTGAGACAGTGAGGAGACACTCTAACCAGCATGTGGGGTTAGAAAAGATCTTGAAAGCTGGACACGTGCATCCAGACTTGATCCTCTCAGAGACTGTCACCAATGGTTGTAAACAAAAGAACAACATAATGATCAAAGTCAAGGAAATCCTATCCTAAGGAAAATCCATCCTAACAATAATATGTAGCACGCATTTAAGGAAAGAAGAAAAGGCTCAGTGAGGAGAGGTCAAATCGCTGTATCCAAAATTCATCAATTTAATGTCATAAAGGAAGATTCCATGAGGCCCTGCACAGCTGAGTGGTAACCAACAGATTCAGTTAAAATCCCCAGGGTTGCAATAACTTACTCCCCTTCAGCATCAACATTCCTTTGCAATTTAATATCTGTTAAACCTAGGGATGAAAAGACTCATTGGATATAACCAGTTCAGAGGAGTCATCTATTCCGTCTATCAGCCCCAGGGCAGAATCCCACAGGATCATTCTTCCTGGAGTAAGGACTTAGACATGCCATGTTGGGCAAAATGTCTGTGTCTATTCATGTGAAAATGACAATTTCAGAGAGAAGTGTACAGCTGGAATGCCACAGAAGAGAGATTTTTCAGGTGGCGCTCTACAACCCTGTTTTATCTATCCTGAAAAATTGGCTAAATGGGAGCCACTTTAATTCCACATCTTTTAAAAGTACCTAATAGCCAGTGACAATAATTATTATGCTATATTGAAGTTTCTCTCTAGAGGACCCATGTCCTGTTACATCAGCCTCTCTTCTTCTCAAAGTAGAGTTCTGGGAACACAGTTTAATTATATGTGGATTTCCTTTTTGTAAAGGAATCTGCAAGATTGCTCTGTTTTCCAGATTTCTTTTATAATCAGCGATGGGGAGGATTTCTTGACTTGGGACTTATTTTTCTCTTTTTGATGGCTATTATAGGAGTAAGAAAAAGCTTTGATTTTACCTGCAAGTAATTATAAAAGTCCAGGCAGCTTAATTTCCTTTGCTTGAACATAGGAAGGACTGTCCTAATCATCTACTAGTTTGACCACAAAGATAGGATTTATTATGCCATAAAAAGATTTAAAGATTGGAGACAGAATGTATGATTTGTTCTCTCCCTAAATCCTAAATAATGACATTAAAGGTACATTGGTAGGCCGGCGCTGTGGCTCACTAGGCTAATCCTCCGCCTTGCGGCACCGGCACACCGGGTTCTAGTCCCAGTCGGGGCACCGGATTCTGTCCCGGTTGCCCCTCTTCCAGGCCAGCTCTCTGCTGTGGCCCGGGAAGGCAGTGGAGGATGGTCCAAGTGCTTGGGCCCTGTACCCCATGGGAGACCAGGAGAAGCACCTGGCTCCTGCCTTCGGATCAGCGCGGTGCGCCAGCCACAGCGCACCAGCCGTGGCGGCCATTGGAGGGTGAACCAACAGCAAAGGAAGACCTTTCTCTGTGTCTCTCTCTCTCTCACTATCCACTGTGCCTGTCCAAAAAAAAAAAAAAAAAAAAGGTACATTGGTAAAAAGAGGCATTAACCCACAAATATTAGAAGGATAAAAAAAGAGCAAAAGGAACTCATCTGGAATCTGGAAGGAAGGTGAATGTAGTGGAAACTGATGAAAAGCTCTGAGAAAGCTGAAATTTGCACTTTGCACTGCAAGATATGATGTAATTGGTATTCCAAGAGTTGGCTGCATGTAGCACTTGCCACTGATAGGGTAAAGGTAGGCCTGATGTATTGTTCACAGCTGCGCTCATTGTTGTACACCACTGCCACTTCCAATCCTTGAAGAACCCTAGAGGAGGTGTGTGGTGCTCTGGAGAAGCACATGTATACATCTTGGGGTATGGTGCAATAATACAAAGGGAAACATTAAGTGAGGTTCTCCATATTAAACCGTAAATCTGACCATCTCTTTACCTACTCTGCTTCCAGACCATGGACAGCCAGGCTCATACCCCCCAGTTGAGAGGGGCTCCTTTGAGGGACCTGATCAGGCCAAGGACAGATTCTACAGGCACTGGTGTCACATCCCCCTTCTCCAAGAAATGACTGCACACGATACTTTGCAGTAGAGGCTAAGTTGACAGGTCCATCAGCTTTGCATTTCCTCCTTCTGAAATGTATGGGGAGAAGCAAAAGAACAAATCAAACACAAGAAGGAATCTTGGAATAAACAGAAATAATCCAGAGAGCAGAAGAAAACTTTCAAGAGAAAATCAAAACCCTCAGAAAGCCAGGAGAAGATATTACATCTATGAATTAAGGACAGTGTGCTGTTATAGAAGAGTTCTTGGTAATGTCAAACCTGATTACAAAAGTGAAATTCTCTGAGGAAGGCTTGGAAATAAAAGTGTGATAAGGTTTCCTGAAAGATATAAAAAATAAGAAATAACCTAAAGGGTTAGTCTAAGAGGTCTGATTTCAGTAAAATGGCAATTCTGGAAAGAGAAGAATGGAGACAAATTATCAAAGCAATGATTTGAGCAAAATTCTCAGAACAAGGGCATGAGTTTCTAGCGTGACAGGCCAATAGCCCATTAAAATGAGCAGTAAAAGTGCAACACCAAGGCCATGAAGCAATTTTAGAATGCTGGAGATGAAAGTGTCCAAAACCTCCTAGAGAGAAAAATCGGGTCATATGCAAAGGATCAAGAAACCCGTAAGGTTTCAATGATGACTCTGGGGGGCTAGAACACAACGGAATAACTTTTTCAAAATGATTTGTAATTTAGAATTCTTTACTCCATAAAACCACCATTAAAGTAGGTGTTCCTACTTGCAATGTTCCAAGATTTTTATCTCCCCTGCTACCCTAGTTCTTACAGAGCAATTGTGGAGTATTTTCCATCAAAGCCAAGGAGTGAACTAAGAAATAGAATCCTGTTGGGAGGGGCAGGGTGGTAATCCAACACAGGAGAAAGGCTAAAGCAATCTTCCCTAGCTGATAAATAAAAAATGTTTTTGGACTTGTAGATTAGTATTAGATTTGGTGCCTGTAACAGGAAAAAAAAAAAAAAAAAAAAAAAAAAACATGCTGAGGCTTAAACATATAGTGACTTTTTATCTCCTCCTAAAGAAATTTGGTGGGGATAGCATAAGGCAAGTATAACATCTCTACAAATTTGTCATAGACCTTCTGTCCCTTTTGTATTTTAAGTGCGTGACTCAAGTTTGCCTCATGGTCCAACATACATAGTTATTGGTTTTCCAACTATTATGTCTGGATTCTGACCAGCAAAAAAAGAATAAGGAAAAACAAAAGGTTTCCATCCCAACTGAATCCATCTTTTTAAGCAGCCTTCCTGGCAGTTACTTACAACATTTCTATGTCTGTATCATTGGCTTCAACTTTTCATGTTATTAAGTGAATTGATAAAGCCTAAAACTTAAAAATGAAGAAATAGCAATTTAAACATGTCATATATGAATATAAAGGTCAACGGCAGCTAACCAGCGTTGCCTTTGTGTACGGAGAGTATGGTCTGTGGGTGACAGGAGGGAGCTCTTGGTGAAATATAATTTGCAGAATTGTTTGACTTTAAGATATAGGGGCCAGCACTGTGGCGTAGCTGGTGAAGCCACCACCTGCAGTGCCAGCATCCCATGTGGGCTTCAGTTCAAGTCCTGGCTGTTCCACTTCCAATATAGCTCTCTACTGTGGCCTGGGAAAGCAGTGGAGGATGGCCCAAGTCCTTGGGACCCTGCACCCACGTGGAGACCTGGAGGAGGCTCCTGGCTCCTGGGTTCAGATCGGCACAGATCCAGCCTTTGCAGCCATCTGGGGAGTGAACCAGCAGATGGAAGACTCTCTGCCTCTGCCTCTCTCTAGCTCTGCCTTTCAAATAAATAAATAAATATTTAAAAACCCAAAAGATTAAAACATTGATCCTAAGAGCCACATAAAATGTTTAAAAATAAATATAATGAAATAAAATAAAATGAATATATAGTTTTGATCAAAAACCACTAAAGTAGGGATGAAGGGAATATGATTATGTTCTTCATTTTTTTAAACTTTTTTTCTAAGATTTATTTATTTGAAAGGCAGAGTTAACAGACAGAGGCAGGGAGGGAGGGAGGAGGTTCACTCCCCAAATGGCCACAATGGCTGGAGCTGGGCCAAACAGAAGCCAGGAGCTTCTTCCGAGTCTCCCACACAGGTGCAGGGGCCCAAGTACTTGGACCTATTCCACTGCTTTCCTAGGCCACAGTGGAGAGCTAATCAGAAGTGGAGCTGCTAGGTCTTGAACCAGTATGCATATGGGATGCCGGTGCCACAGGTAGATGTTTAACCTACTGTGCCACAGTCCCTCATTATGTTCTTAGAATTGTATCTGCATGCCATATTGAATCTGTGAAAAACTAATTAAATTTTTTTTTAAAAAACTAAAAATTAAAGAAACTCCACAGGTGTCAAAATTAAGCAAAATATGACATTAACATACATAAACATATCTTTTCATCAATGGTTTAGCCAACAAAAGAAGTTTTTCTTAAAAGTTCAATAGAATTTTTACTCATAACTTTAAGAATAAAGAAAGCCCCAAATCTCTTCTTCCTTAGGTTTACAAATTATAAAACCAAATTACCTTGGGCCTCTGGAGCATGTTTGTAAGCAGTAATTTTCATAAATTTTCACTTCACTGCACTAGAAAACCTTTGTGACTGATGCTTCAAGATCTGTTCTGTGAGGCAAGAGACTAAAGCACTGACGTTGAGGTTAAATGTAATCTCTGTTGTCCAAGGCAAGGGCCGACCAAGCCAGAAGTCCTGTCAATCCAGTGGCCTGGAAAACGATCAAGCCGCCGAGTCCAGAGGCACAACAGCTTCTCCCCGAACAGCCCTCAGTTTAATGTCAGTGGTCCAGGTAATGCAGCCTTCCTTGCTTTTTCTTTCTCAAAGCCAATTCAGTTTGCATTTTCCAATCGATAATGTTAACAAACAGCTAAGACAACAACAGAAATGAAACTCTATACCTTATAACAATTAAATTTAAGGCTGAAGTGGAGAAAATGCAGGGCATTAAGTAGGGTGATCCTAACCGTTTGTTCCATCAGAATCCTAGAAGGTGCGCCTGGGAAGCACACACAGATAGGGAAGAGGGAAGGAGGTAACTCCATCAGCTAAGACCCAGAAGACTTGACCTTGACAGAGCTCCTCATTATCCTGAAGCAAAAGGGCCATTAGGCTTCCTGCAATATGCGCTGGATCTCCAAGCCTCCCTAAGCATACCTTAAATTCATTTTAGGATAGGGATCCTTGTTTCCTGCTGTGATACGATTAGCCATACTAGTATTGCTGGAGTGTGCAGTGCAGGTAAGATTTATTGGGCTAACCCTTAACTAAATCCTTGGAAGCTCATTAAAATGCAAATTTGTTATTTATAATTATTAAAAAATTTTTAAATATGCAAGCTCATGTTGCTAAATATTGGAGTGAGTTTTATTAAACCTATAACCATATGAGGTACTTCAAAAACTATGGAAAGTGGAATTAAAGTTTGACACAGTAAATTTTGAAACCCATGCATGATTTTCTTTATAATATGCATTTTTCATGAATTTTTTGAAGGTTTCCTTGTATCCATGGGTTTCAAACATTTTGACCCAAAATAAATTTTTAATGTTATTTTCCATGAACATTTTTAATTAACCTAGTACATACAGATATAACAGTTGAACACATCAGTTTAGCATATGTGACTCTTTAACTATCTAACATTTCAGAAAATAAAAGTACTAACCATATGCTGATTGATACCGTGTCTAAGATTTTAGAGTGCTTTCTTGATGCAGCCTTATTTTATCATCACACCTTTACAAGATGTTAGTTCCTGTTTCCCATTTCACAGCCGAGGTAAACCAACGCCCAGAAAGCTAAATGATTTGTTTAAGAACATATGGAGTCTGACTGAATTTTTGTTGTTAAATAGCCTCAAACTCTCAGTAGTTACAACTGCAAATATTTGTTTTCCTTTCTGGTGAGCCTGTGGTTGGTGTGGTTTGGGCTATCCCAGCCAGGCATGACTCCAGACTGCAGGTTAAGCTCAGCTCTACTCCTCATGTCGCCTCCTCCTGGGATGGGTGACAACCAGAGCATTTTTGTTCTCCAGCTGAGCATCAGAAGCACAAGTGGCCAGGCCAAATTATGCAAGCATATTTTAAAACACCGCATATGTGTCTTGTATGTTAGCTTTCCATTGGCCAAAAGAGTCACATGCCAAGCTCAGTAACAATGGGGAGGGAAAGGTAGCGCAGCTGTTATCTTAGGAATGCTGCAGAACTATAGCCCAAAGGAAGGATAAATACATAGACGTTCATTCAGGAAGAGAGTGAAGAGCATGGAACAACAGTACAACCTGCCACACATGGAACTCAAAAATTACAATGATGGCTCCATTTAGAAACTGATAGTAGAAAATAGCCTTCCTGGTAACTTCAATGGTACAGTCATCTTAAATCTTTTTGGGAATGAATCATATTAGAAACAGGTTGGGCCAGCGCCGCGGCTCACTAGGCTAATCCTCCACCTTGCGGCGCCAGCACACTGGGTTCTAGTCCCAGTCGGGGCGCCGGATTCTGTCCCGGTTGCCCCTCTTCCAGGCCAGCTTTCTGCTGTGGCCAGGGAGTGCAGTGGAGGAGGGCCCAAGTGCTTGGGCCCTGCACCCCTTGGACCAGGATAAGTACCTGGCTCCTGCCATCAGATCAGCACGGTGCGCCGGCCGCAGCGCGCTGGCCACAGCGGCCATTGGAGGGTGAACCAATGGCAAAAGGAAGACCTTTCTCTCTGTCTCTCTCTCTCACTGTCCACTCTGCCTGTCAAAAAAAAAAAAAAAAAAGAAAAGAAAAGAAACGGGTTAACTAATCTGTGAGTTAAAAAGTAAACATAAACTTCTATTTACATGTTGCTATGTCTTCTTCAGGTGTCCTCTTTCCTTCTCCTGCCCTCTCCCTTTCTTCTCCTCCCCCTCCTCCTCCTCCCTCCTATTTTTTATGATAACCATTTTGTAATTTTTATATCAGTTTATTTGGTGGGCTTTGAGAGTTTTTCACCCCAGTAATTCTAATGTAGAGCACAAACCCTTTATAATTTAAGTCTTCATTCATTCAAAGCTAAAGTGCACATGATAGTCTTGAACTCAATCACGTCCCCATTTCAAGAAATATTCAATAATTTTACTTCAGCAAACATCCATGAAAATATTTTGAGAAAGCTACAGTTAAGATATATAAGGATGCCAGGATGTTTGTGCCATTATAACTTTATGTAATAGTATTAATAACAATAGTAACAATAGCAGCAGAACTTACCTAATGTTTAACCTCGTACCAGATACATAAATAAAAGTTACATATGTAACACACACACACATATGCTGTATCTGTGTATCCATGTATATGGTCACACATAAATATATACTACGTAAATACACATATATTTAAATACCACATACATGAATATTGTTCAACAGGCTCCAGTCTACATTCTCACTGCTGAGCCATTATAGAGTCTGTTTACACTCAGGTTAATGCCTGGGAAGGGAGACACCAGCTGTCTTTCCTGTATGCTTTTGGTTTATAGCAATTTATACCTTACTGTGATCAGGGGTATGGTTTCACTTCCTGTCCTACAAGTTTAGAATTATTGATTGAGGCTTTCTTATTTTCAAAATAAAACCAACTGTCTTATGAGGTAGTGAAAGAGGCTCAACAGGATCTGTTTTTTTGAACATCAAAGGCCAGTATAGACAGCAACATAAAAAAGCAGGCCTGTGAAATTGAACCCACTGGGAGGCAAGATCTATAGCAATCAATACGTTAGAAAGCATTCATGTGAACACGTTTTGTAAAATGTGTAGACGAGCCAATGACACTGTGTTCCTCCTTCAGAGCCAAAGGGGAGTACTGAGATAACCAAGCGTCCCCCCTCTGCCTGAAGTGTAGTATGTTGCTCTTGTGATTTCCCCCAGGCTTGCTGGAGGAAGACAGCCAGTGGATGACCCAGATAAATAGACTCCAGAAATTAATTGACAGACTGGAAAAGAAGGTGGGTACTTTCTATTCTTTATTTTGTCTACCACTTTTCAGGACAGCCTGACCCGACGCTACTCATTATTTCAACATCCACTCTGCTCTATGGATAGAAAAGCCAGAATCCAGTGATTCAAAGAACTGTTGCTTGGTAGTTACTTGGATTTTGCTATTGTTGATGCAAATTTAGTATTTAAATTAATTCTCCTACCATCCTCCAGCTCCAAAATACATACATAATTTTTAAGAAAGTTAAGTCTCTATTAACAGAAGATGGTTTTCAGAATGGGTCACACAGCAAACCCAAATGCATGATCCATGTAAGAGACATATCCAAAAGAAAAGATTTGGAAAGCTTGAGAATTAAATGTATACCAAGGAAATACAAACACAAAGAAAGCAGGTATGAGTATATTAATATCAAAGGATATGGAATTCAGGACAAAAGTCATAAAATGAGAAAAAATGGTATTGTATACAGAGAATAAGTCAGTGAAGATAACACTTATGAGTATCTATATACCAAATACTGTATCCACACTTATACTGTGAAAATATGTGTATGCATATTTGAATAGCTGCATAAATATATAGGAAAACGTGGTCTTTGTGTTTTTGCATCTGGCATAGTGAGTTCCACTTCAATCCATTCTGTCAGAATTTCCTCTTTCCATGGCTGAGCAATATTCCATTGTGCATTTATACAATGTTTTATTTATTTGTTAATCCATTGATTGAACATCTTTGCCATTATTAACAATGCTGCAACAAACAGGGAAGTGCATACAGGTATATTTTTTATATGCTGACTTCATTTCCATTGGATATATTCCCAGAAGTTGGATAATTGAGTCATGTGGTAGATATATTTTAGCTTTTTAGGAATCTCCATAATGTTGTCCATAATGAATATACAAATTTTCATTCCCCCAACAGTGTATTAGAGTCTCCCTTTTTTCACAACCTGGCTAATATTTTTCTTTTTTAAAATTGTTTCATTAATATTTTGTGCTTGAACTAACTTTTGTTCTTTTTTGTTTTTCTTTATTAAGTTATACACATTTTAGGTATTTTATGTATACAGCTTTAGGAACACAGTGACACATACCACCTACATTCCAACCTACCTCCTCCTCCTTCTCACATTCCCATTCTTAATTTTTACAAAGATCTATTTCCAGCTTACTTAATGATTTTATAGTTAACCCTACACTAAGCAAAAGAGTTCAACAAATAGTATGAAGAAAGAAAGACAAAAAGAACTGTGCCTCAAAGGAAGACACAAGGGCTGTAAACAATCATCGAATCTCAAAATGTCTATTTCACACCAATATATTACATTTGACGTACTCTATTAGTTACCCTAGATCAGGAAAAACATACAATATCTGTCTTTTGGGGACTGGCTTATGTAACTATAATGGTTTTCAATTGTGTTCATCTTATTGCAAAAGGCAGGATTTCAATTTTTTATGGCTGAGTAGTACTCCATAGTGTATATATACCATAATTTCTTTATGCAGTCTTCAGTTGATGGAAATCTGGGTTGATTTGATATCTTAACTATTGTGAATTGTGCTGCAATGAATAAATGGGTACAAATAACACTTTCAGATGCTGATTTGTTTTGATTTGGGTAAATTCCCAGCAGTGGGATGGCTGGATCATATCGTAGGTCTATATTCAGGTTTCAGAGGTATCTCCAACTGTCTTCCACAGTGGCTGCATGAGTTTACATTCCCACCAACTGTGGACCAGGGTACCTTTTTCTCCACATGCTCGCCAGCTTTTGTCATTGATTGACTTCTGTATGACATCCATTCTAACTGGAGTGAGGTGAAATCTCTTCGTGATTCTGATTTACATTTCCCTGATAGCTAGTGATCCTGAGCATTTTCTCAAGTATCTGTTGGCCTTTTAAATTTTCTCTCTTGAAAAATACCTGTTCAAATCCTTTGCCCATTTCTTAACTGCATTGTTTGTTTTGCTGTAGTTCAATTTCTTGAGCTCTTTATAGATTCTGGATGTTAACCCTTTATGAGTTGCGTTGTTGGCAAATATTTTCTCTTGTTCTGTTCGTTGCCTCTTTGCTGAATGTTTGTTTTGCAGTGCAGAAGCTTCTCAATTTTATGTAATCCCATTTCTCAATTTTTGCTTTGATTGCCTGTGCTTCTGAGGTCTTTTCCAAGATGTCTTTGCCTTTGCCAGTGTCTTGCAGTTTCCCAAGGTTCTCCAATTTGATGGTATAGCGTCAAAGATTTAGGTCCTTGATCCATTTTGAGTGGATTTTTGTGTTAGATGTAAGGTATGGGTCTAGTTTCATACTTCTGCATGTGGATATCCAGAATCCCAAATACTATTTTTTTAAAGATTTATTTATTTAAAAGACAGAGTTACAGAGAGAGGTAGAGACAGAGAGGTCTTCCATCCGCTGGTTCACTCCCCAGATGGCCACAATGGTCAGAGCTGCGCAGATCCAAAGCCAGGAGCCAAGAGCTTCTTCCAGGTCTCACACATGGGTGCAGGGACCCAAGGACTTGGGCCATCTTCTACTGCTTTCCCAGGCCATAGCAGAGAGCTGGATCAGAAGAGGAGCAGCCGGACTAGAACCGACGCCCATATGGGATGCTGGTGCTTCAGGCCAGGGCTTTAACCCTCTGTGCCACAGCGCCGGCCCCCCAAGTACTATTTGATAAAGAGACTGTCCATGCTCCAAGGATTCATTTTAGCTCTTTCATCAAAGATAAGTTGGTTGTAGATGCATGTATTGATTTCTGGACTTTCTATTCTGTTCCATTGTTCTACAAGTCTCTTTTTCTGCCATAACCAAGCTGTTTTGATGATAACTGCCCTGTACTATGTCTTGAAATCAGATATTGTGATGCCTCCAGCTTTGTTAGTATAAGAATGCTTTAGCTATTCGGGTCTCTTGTGTTTGCATATGAATTTTGCCATTATTTTTTCTAGATCTGCAAAGAATGTCATTGGTATTTTGAGTGGGATAGTGTTGAATCTATAAATTGCTTTTGATAGGATGGACATTTTGATGATGTTGATTCTTCCAATCCACGATCATGGAATATTTTTCCATTTTTTAAAATGTCATCTTCTATTTCTTTCTTTAGGGTTTTTTAAAATTTTCTTCATAGAGATCTTTGACATCCTTGGTTAAATTTATTCCAAGGTACTTAATTCTTTTTGGAGCTATTGTGAATGGGACTGATCTTAAAAGTTCTTTCTCAGCCATGGTATTGTCTGTCTATACAAAGGCTACTGATTTTTCTGTGCTGATTTCATTATCCTGCCACTTAACCAGATTCTTTTATGAGTTCCAGTAGTCACTCAGTGGAGGCTTTTAGATCACTTATATATAGAATCATGTACTTTACAAATAAGGATAGTTTGATTTCCTCCTTTACCTTTTGTATCACTTTGATTTCATTTTCTTTTTTAAAAGATTAATTTATTTACTTGAAAGTCAGAAATACACAGAGAGGAGAAGCAGAGAGAGAGAGAGTCTTCCATCCAATGGTTTACTCCTCAGATGGCCACAACGGCCTGAGCCGTGCAGATCTAAAGTCAGGAGCCAGGAGCTTCTTCCGAGTCTCCCACGCAGGTGCAGGGGCCCAAGTTCTTGGACCATCTTCTACTGCTTTTCCAGGCTATAGCAGAGAGCTGGATCAGAAGTGGAGCATCCGGGTCTCAAACCAGCATCCATATGGGATGCCAGCACTTCAGGCCAGGGCATTAACCCGCTCTGCTGCAGTGCCGGCCCCTCATTTTCTTCCCTAATGGTTCTGGTTAAAACTACCAGGACTATATTAAATAACAATGTTGAGAGTGGGCATCTTTGGTTCTGGGTCTTAGTGGGAATGCTTCCAGTTTTTTCCCATTCAATAGCATGCTGACCATGGGTTTGTCATAATTTGCCCTGGTTATGTTGAGGAACGTTCTTTCTATGCCCAATTTGCTAAGGTTTTTATCATGAAAGGATGTTTTATTTTATCAAATGCTTTCTCTGCATCTATTGAGATAACCATATGGTTTTTGTTCTTCAGTTTGTTAACGTGATCTATCACATTGATTTGTGATTGTTGAACCATCCCTATGTACCAGGGGTAATCCCACTTGGTCCTGGTGAATGATCTTTCTGATGTGTTGTGGGATTCAATTAGCTAATATTTTTGTTGAGGATTTCTGCATCTATGATCTTCAGGGATATTTCTCTATAGTTTTCTTGCTCTGTTATATCTTTTTCTGACTTAGGAATTAAGGTGATTCAGGCTTCATAGAAGGAGTATGGGAAGATCCTACACTTTCAATTGTTTGGAATAACTTGAGAAGAATTTGAATTAGTTCTTCTTTAAATATCTGGTAGAATTCAGCAGTGAAGACATCCAGTCCCAAGATTTTCTTTATTGGGAGGGTTTTCTTACTGATTCCATTTCAGTCTTGGTATTGGTCTGTTTAGGTTTTATATGCCTTCATGACTCAATTTTGGTAGATTTTATCTGTCTAGGAATCTTTCCATTATTTCTAGGTTTCCCAGTTTGTTGGCAGAAAGCTCTTTGTGGTAATTCCTGATGATTCATTTTATTTCTGTGGTATCTGTTATATTTCTCTTTTCATCTGTAGTTTTGATTTGGGTCTTCTCCTTTTTTATTTATGTATTTTTTTGGTTAGTTGGGCCAGTAGTGTATCAATTTTGTTTTTTTTTTTTTTTCAGAAGACAGCTCTTCATTTCACTGATCTTTAGGTTTTTTTGTTTCAATCTTATTTATTCTCTAATTTTATTTATTTTCTCATACTAATTTTGGGTTTAATTTGTTTCTTGAGATGCATTGATAGCTTATTTATTTCTAATTTTTTATGTAGGCATGAATGAATAAATAACTTGTTTTAAAAATTGGATGTATAGTTGAGAATTTTTTTAAAGATTTACTTATTTGAAAGTCAGAGTTACACAGAGAGAGAAGGAGAGGCAGAGAGAGAGAGAGGTCTTTCATCTGCTGGTTCATTCCCCAATTGGCCCCAATGGCCGGAACTGTGCCGATCTGAAACCAGAGCCAGGAGTTTCTTCTGGGTCTCCCACGCAGGTGCAGGGGCCTAAGGAATTGGGCTGTCTTCTACTGCTTTTCTAGGCCATAGCAGAGAGCTGGATCAGAAGTGTAGGAGCCGGGTCTCAAACCAGCGACCATATGAGATGCCAGCACTGCAGGTGGCAGCTTTACCACTACTCCACAGCTACAGCCCCAGCCCCGTAGGGTTGAGAATCTTAAGAATCTACTGCTGGCCTGGTTCTTAAGTTATCAAGTGTCATAGGTGTCAATCTTCTAGAACAACACAAGTGGCAGCTCTTAGGGACAACCTGATTGAAGTCTTGGGAAACTTTCAAGTGAATTCAGGAAAATGGTTGTGCTATGTACTGAAAGATGAGATTTCATACTCATTTCCTACTCAACTTCTAGAAATTAGCATAAAAACTGATCAGTTTGGCATTAACACTATTCAGTGATCTAGTAATTTAGGATATGATAGAGTTCTTTAAAACTCTATTTCATGTGTTCCTAGTTACTGTATTTTTATTGGTTAATTCAGTTATCCTAAGGACTTCTGATATTGTAGTTATAGTCTGTTCAGCTAAAACATCTTTGCTGGTAGTCACAGCCTTTGTCAATCAGTATGATGTGCTTTTCTGTGCATGTTTATGTTTGTGACAGTCACTCACTTTGAGAAACCCTTAGTCTTGTAAAAATAAGCTATATTCTTAAAAAGGAAAGACACTGATTTAACAGATTACTTTTTCAAAAAAAAGTATGTTTGTAGAGAACTGGATTTGTAGTTAATACTCAGAACATACTCACTGCTGAGACATTCCAAGACAACAGAGCAGACACTAAATCTATAGATACTCGCCCACTGTGGGCCGGGTTGTTTGGGAAGTACCTTATGTGCAGAAAGAGTTTATGCTGCTTCTTATAAATGAAAACTCAATTTGGAATTTGATCACAAGCAACATAAATCACCCTCTAATCAAAATGAGTATTTTCTGAAGAGCTATGGGAGGGTTTGCAGGATCAGCAAACAGTCTAGAGACCTAAATTCAAGAAGCCAAGAGAACAGGCAACTCCAGAGATCCAGGAAGCAAGAAATATTCAGTGCCTCTGAGGCTACCTCCAGTGGTACCTGAGCTCCAACCATTTCCCCTTTGCCCACCTTCTGCTCAAGATTCCATTTCCCAGGTGGTAGTGTCTGGCTGATCTCATTAGGGTCACATTCTATCCTCTTGTATGAGAAGGGAGAGACATTGATTAACAATCCCAAAATACTATACTGAAAGAGAAGAGATAATTCATTGAAAAGGAAATCGACTGATCAACTAACAAATAATGAACAAATATTTGTTATGCAGAAGTGAAACTGGAACATAGAGTACAGCTAGAGAGGCATTAAGGTAAGGTGTGACACCTGCAGTCTGGTCAAGACTTTCATTTAGGGAAGCAGTGACAAGTAAGATTGTATGGACAGATCACAGACAGCCTTAAACACCAGACTGAGATTTGGACTTGGTTTTGGAGACAAGAGGCATTTACTACTTTCCAACAGGTAAATGACAAAAGAAAAGTATCCTGCAAACGGAAAACTGAACAGCAATATGCAAAGTGGATTAAAACAAATACAAAATTGATTAAAGCATGAAAAAAAAAAACTAGGCTCAGCCACAAAAGCCAGCTCAAATAATGATATTAAAGAACAGGTTTGTCTAATTGAACCCACTAGGATTAGGTGTGGCAGAAGATAGGTCCAAACTAAGAGAGTGAAAATAAAATAGTAGATTTGAAATTAACAGCGTCATTGAATGCATGCTGTGGGTTAAAGAAGAGACATGTGAGGGTCTCAGATAAGATTTGAGCTCATGTGTCTGAGATAATTATACTATTAATAGCAAAGAGAGACAAGTGAGAAATATTAGATGAAGTGAGAGAGTGAACTGTTTTTTTTTTTTCTTTTTAAGATGTTTTAATTTCAAGGTGCAATAGGACAGTTAATCAGATTAGCATAAGAGAAGTCAGACTCACTAGTTAAGGTCTTAACAGCCATCTCAGAAATACAAATGAGTCCTTAGGACTGGTGAGATTTTAGAACAGGAGAATCTGTAAGGGTTAACTCGAGCAGAAGCCGCCTTAGAGAGTCCCAGCACCTGTGCCATGCTGCCTTCCTTTGTTAAAGTGACACCACTTCCTGGAGCAAATAACTCCTTGATTCCAGCGATTGATTAGTAGCTGAGACTAAAACAATACATATGAAAAACCGTGGTTATGAGAGTTATTCAATTATGGAAGACTTGGAAATAGAAGACCCCTTTTAGAAAACTCCATTCATTAAAACATAAGGATTCAGATGTTAAATAAGTTTGGAATCATTTAAAAAAACACAAAATACCTCTCAAAGTAATTTTGAAGTTCTCAATAAAACTACCTTTACTTGGTGTCTGAAATTCATACAGTTTTTTATAATTTTTCTTTAATTTTTAGTTAACAAAGTCAGTGATTCGTAGATACAATTCTTTTTTTAAGATTTATTTATTTATTTACTTGAAAGAGTTACATAAAGGAGAGGCAAGGTGGGGGAGGGTCTTCCATCTGCTGGTTCACTCCCCAATTGACCACAGTGGCCAGAGCTGTACTTATCCGAAGCCAGAAGCCTCCTCTGGGTCCTCCACGTGGGTGCAGGGACCCAAGGATTTGGGCCCTTTTCTAATGCTTTTCCAGGCCACAGCAGAGAGCTGGATCAGAAGTGGAGCAGCCAAGTCTCGAACCAGTGCCCATATGGGATACCAGCACTGAAGGAGGTGGCTTTTAGCTGCTACGCCACAGTGCCAGCCCCTAGATAGAATTCTAAGAGCATAATGATATTTGCTTCCTCCCTCCCTCCCTTTCAACATCTTCCTTTTTCCCTTTATTCTTTTTTTTTTTTTAGTTTTTGAGATAATATTTTAAATTTACATTACAGTAAAAAGACTTAATACTTCACCAAATAAGTTTAACAATAAAAAGTGAAAAGACCTTAGTTTGGTGGGAATATAGACAGGGCTATAAAAAATAATTGAATGGAAAATAACCATTTCATCCATATGTAGTAATTTTAAAGTTGTCACAGATTGTTAAAACTATAGTAGTATATTCGTAACACTTGGTTTTTTTTTTTTTTTAAGATTTATTTATTTAGGGGTTGTGCTGTGGTGTAGCTCTCTGCTATGGCCTGAGAAAGCAGTAGAAGATGGCCCAAGTCCTTGGGCCCCTGCACCCACATGGAGGCCCAGAAGAAGCTCCTGGCTTCAGATCAGTCAAGCTCTGGTCGTTGCAGCCATTTTGGGAGTGAACCAGTAGATGGAAGACCCCTCTCTCTCTGCCTTTCCTTCTCTCTCTCTCTGTAACTCTAACTTTCAAATAAATAAATCTTTTTAAAAGATTTAAATAGCCGGTGCCGCGGCTCACTAGGCTAATCCTCCGCCTAGCGGCGCAGGCACACCGGGTTCTAGTCCCGGTTGGGGTGCTGGATTCTGTCCCGGTTGCCCCTCTTCCAGGCCAGCTCTCTGCTGTGGCCAGGGAGTGCAGTGGAGGATGGCCCACGTGCTTGGGCCCTGCACCCCATGGGAGACCAGGAAAAGCACCTGGCTCCTGGCTCCTGCCATCGGATCAGCACGGTGCGCCGGCCGCAGCGCGCCGGCCGCGGCAGCCATTGGAGGGTGAACCAACGGCAAAGGAAGACCTTTCTCTCTGTCTCTCTCTCTCACTGTCCACTCTGCCTGTCAAAAAATAAAAAATAAATAAATAAATAAATGATTTAAATAAATTTTAAAATTAAAAAACAATTTTAAAGATTTAAATCTTTTTAAAAGATTTATTTATTTATTTGAAAGAGTTACACAGAGAGGCACTGTGGGGACTCTGTGGTTACAGGAGAAGGTACAGGGTGTAGCTGGGTCTCTGGGCAATCAGTGGTTGTGGCTCCACACACTTGGAGCTCCTTGGTTGCCTAGAGCGTCTCATTGCAGTGGGAACTGTGCTCAAAGTGAGGACTGCACAGATCATTTGTAAGGTTCATGCAGTGGCATGGAACACATGGAGTCTAACACCTGGACATTGAGATCTACCACGCCCAACTTGGACTTTTTTTTTTTAAGGATTTATTTATTTATTTGCAAGTCAGAGTTAACACACAGAGAAGGAGAGGCAGAGGAAGAGAGAGAGGTCTTCCATCTGCTGGTTCACTCCCCATTTGGCCACAGCAGCCAGCTGTGTCAATCTGAAGTCAGGAGCCAGGAGCTTCTTCCAGGTCTCCTACATGGGTGCAGGGGCCCAAGGACTTGGCCCATCCTCCACTGCTTTTCCAGGCCATAACAGAGAGCTGGTTCAGAAGTGGAGCAGCCAGGACTCAAACGGGTGTCCATATGGGATGCCAGCACTGCAGGTGGCAGCTTTACCTGCTACGCCACAGTACCGGCCCCAACACTTGTTTGGACAAAGTTATGAAACAAAATTTTACAAAACTATATTTGCATCAACACTGATACAGACAGATATATTTTTCCTTCTTTTTTGTTTGTTTTTTAAATTTTAACTCCCACACATAAGGGAGAACATAAGTTATTTGTCTTTCTGGGTACAGCTTATTTCACTCAACATAATGACTTACAGGAGCATCCATTTTGTGGCAAATGGTAGAATTTCATTCTTTTTTAAATAACTGATTAATACTCCAATATGTATATATACAACAGTTTCTTTATGTGTTCATCTGATGAGGGACACCTTGATTGGTTCCAAATTTTGGCTATTGTGGACCATGTTGCTATAAACATGGTGGTGCCGGTATCTCTTTGATAAAATGTGTTCGTATCTTTTGTGTATATACCCAGAAATGAGATTGCTGGATCACATGGCAAGTCTGTTTCTAGTTTTTAAGAAAGCTCCACACCGTTTTCCACAGTGGCTGCACTAATTTACATTTCCACTAATACTGTATAAGAGTTCCTCTTTGCCCACATCCTTGCCAAAATTTGTTACTCTCTGTGTTTTGGATTTTAGCCATTCTGAAGGGGTGAGGTGATATGGCATTTGATTTGCATTTCCCTGATGACTAATGATGTTGAGCATTTTTTTCATGTATTTGTTGGCTATTTGTATTTCTCCTTTTCAGAACTGTCTATTGAAGTCCTTTGCCCATTTCTCAACTGAATTAGTTATTTTTTAGTTTTTGAGTTTAAGTTGCTGATATATTTTATTTTTTTCCCATTCTGTTGGATGTCTCCTCACTTGACTGATTATTTCCTGTACTGTGCAAAAGATTCTGGGTTTGATTAGTCCCATTTGTTTAGTTTTGCTTTTGTTTTCTGTGCATTGAGGGCCTTCTTCAAGAAGTCATCCCCTATAGCAATGTCTTGGAGTGTTTCCCCTACATTTTCTCCAGAAACTTCATAGTTTCAGGTTGCAAATTTAGGTCTTTGATCCGTCCTGAATTGAAATTTATACATGGTGAGAGGTCTAGATCTAATTTTATTCTTCAAAATATATACATCCAGTTTTGCCAGTACCATTATTGAAAAGATTATCTCTAGTCCACTATATAATCTGAGCACTTTTGTCAGAAATCAATTGGATGTCAGTACATGGATTAATTTCTGGGCTCTCTATTCTGTTCCATCTGTATCAGTTTTTATGCCAGTATCAAGCTGCTTTAATTACTATAGCTTTGTAGTATGCTTTGAAATCAGGTATTATGATGCCTGCAGCTGGTTTTTCTTGCTCAGGATTACTTTGGCTATTCAGAGTCTTTTGTGATTCTATATGAATTTCAGGATTGTGTTTTCTAATTCTGTAAAGAATGCCCCTGGTATTTTGATAGGGATTGCTTTGAATATATAAACTGTTTTAGGTAGTAGACGTTTTAATGATATTGATCCAATCTATGATCAAGGAATAGCTTTCCAAATTTTTTGTGTCCTTGATGATTTCTTTCATCAGTGTTTGGTAATTTTTATTGTAGAGATCTTTCAGTTCTTTGGTTAAATTTATTCCTAAATATTTGGGGGTTTTGTGGCTGTTGTAATTGGGATTTCTTTCTTGATTTCTCTTCTTGTGAGCTCATCTTTAGCATAAGAAAAGCTACTGAGGTTTTGTTTTTTATGTTTATTTTGTAACATGCAACTTCACTGAATTGGATTATCAATTCTACCAGCTTTTTGGTGGAATGTTTAGGTTTTTCTGTGTACCACATCATGTCATCTGCAAACATAGATAAGTTGACTTCCTCTTTTCTACTTGTGATGCCTTTTATTCTTTCTCCCTAGTTACTCTTGCTAAAACTTCCAGTACTAGATTGAATAATAATTGTAAAAGTAGGCATCCTTGTCCTATTCCAGATCTGAAAGGAAATTCTTTCATCTTTTTCCCATTCAGTATGATATTGGCTGTTGGTCTTTGACTCTATAGCCTTTATAATTTTGAGGAATATTCCTTCTGTACCTAATTTGTGGAGGGTTTTTGTCATGAAGGGTGTTGAATCTCATCAAATGCTTTTTGTTCTTCATTCTATTGATGTGACTTTATGATGTTTTTTGATGTACAAATGTTGAACCACTTTAGCATTTCTGGGATAAATACCACTTGATCCTGATGTATGATCATTTTGATGTGGTTTTGGATTTGATTTGCTACCATTTTGTTGAAAATCTTTGCATCTATGTTCATTAAGGATATAGGTCTGTACAGTTATTTTTAAAGGAATGGCTCAAACTTATGTAACACTGTTTTTTCAACTTTAAATCAAAGTATTGTCATGTCACTTTCTTTCCTAGACTTTTTTCTCCCTCCCTGCCTATGAAAAGGTTTCGTATTGAGCACAGTGTCTAAGAGGTTTGCTGAAAGTACAATGTGATGGTTTTCAGCAAGTAGTTCCTGCTGTGTGGCTCTCAGCATGAGCTGTCTTAACGAATACAGAGGCAGAGCAAATACAGTTTTCTTTTTACAACTTATTCTGTACTGTGCTGAAATCGATTTTTAGAGAAAAACTACCCAATTGCCAAACAGTGGCTAACTGCATGTCATTTCACTGCTGACTATGTCTCCTGCAGTTGTTAGCAGTAGGTTTGATCTCTGCGTTAAAACGAAGTGTACCTACAGAGGAACATATGTTATCTTTTCTCTCCATTAAGTATTTATGATGACTCCTTCTTGCACTATAAACCAACCACAATTCCATTAATGGGGGTGGAAGTGGAGGAATAACATTTGAAATTTGTGCAAGTTTCTCCAGATACTCCTTCTGTCCATTCTAGTCTCTAGGAGTGTTTATGGGGATATACTGAGACTACATTTTATATTTTATTTGAACAGTGCAGAGGTCACATTTAATGCTAAATAACAACAAGGACAATAATAAGATTGCTTCTTTCTTCATTAGGTCCTTAGCATATCAACAGACCACAGGACATCCTCAATTGAAGGGGGGTAATTAAGGTTATCACATTTATACAATTTGTAAATTTTTTTAACCTTAGAGAAGGTAGACTTGAAGAGTATACCTGAGTTGGCATCAGGGAAATAGCAGTCAGGGAGATTACTTAGAATACTTCCTAATTTTCAGTTCACAGCTATATTCTTTATGTAATTTTATGTTCATGGAAATGCTGTGATAAAGGTCGGGACATTCATTCACCATCCATTTATTGAATATTTGTTGAGTATCTATTATGGGCCAGTCCCTATTCTAGCAGTGGCAGTATAGCAGTAACCTAAACATGTTAAGATCCTTGGTCTCCAAGTAAACAAATCTGTGAAATGAGATATGAAGAAAGAGTAGGGCAATATGATAGAGATGGAGGAGCTGAATACTCAAGTGAGTGGTATAGGAAGGTGTGTCTAAGGAGGTTGTATTTGAGTTGAGATGTGAAAGATGAAAAGAATCCAGCTCCATGAAAACCTAGTGATAGAGAATTTAAAGTAGATAGTAAAAGTGACTCCTGAAGAAGTTAGATAGCTTGCCTAAAGTGCCACCGCGAGACAGCAGCACAGCACAGCTTAGAGCTGCATGGCTCTTTTATTAACAGGCTTATGTTATTTCAGAGTCTAGGTTTCTATAACTTTCAATTTATTTCTTATCTTCTCAAAGGAATTGTTGTGTTTAAGCCTCACTTAGAATAAATGGTAGGATATATATATATATATATATATATATATATATATATCAAGAGAATGAAGCTCTTGGTGATTACACACCTCGTTTCACTGGAGACATTACCTTCTGGTCATTATGGAATACTCCCAAAGCTTTGCAGGAGTCCTTCATTTTTAGTGGCTATCAACAGGATTTTCATTTACTTTTTAATTCATTTTCTTTTTAAGAAAGCAAAATTAATGTTATTGTGTAAATGTATCATAGCAATTAACTCGTGTCTATAAGGAATTTCCAAGAAATGTAGAAGTGAGGCAGTGTTCTCAGCAAAAGAAATCAGGCTGTTAAGCCTTATATTCTCACTTTTTTCTTTTCTTTTTACCTTGCTATACTGTTTTAATGTCTTCTCTTCTCTACTTTGTTCTCTAATGGCATCTGTGAAGTAAACTTAAAGCAATAACAAATGGAACACATCTGGAATGATTTCTTAAAATTGATAAATGGATACAAAGAGCCTTTATTGAAAAAGTTACATATTTAAATACTTAGAATTATGTCACTTCCTTCCAAATAATGAGATATTTTTCGTTGCAATATCAGCCATGAAAAACTACCATTTGAATATATGAGATTTCTTTTAATTACCTAATTTCTGTTTTCCCTACCATTTCTTTCTCTCACTAAAGGATCTCAAACTTGAACCACTAGAAGAAGAAGTTATTGAAGGAAACACTAAATCTGTAAGTCCTTTTCCTAGATCAAAATTTCAGATTTGAAATCAAGACTGATTTTTTCAAAAATTACTACTCAGTGAAAATTTGAAAAGCTAATAAATTGACATATGTCATTTTGTATGAATAAGCAGTGTTTTCTAAATTGTGATTTGTGGAAACTAATATTTCGCAGGATATTTTTGGTGAAAGCACCTTCCATATGATGGTAGGTGCAAAATGAATATGTTATGCATGTATAAATCAGTTATTGAATAATAGAACGAATACAACTGGCAAAGAAGGACAGCATTCAAATCATATCATGAATACATTTTATAAATTCCACCAGGTTGAATACTGTCTGTACCTGAGCTGAAACCTACTTGTCTTCACTGTTGTATTTCCAGCATTTAGCCTATAACCAGTCACATTGTCAATGGTCTGAAATAATTTCTCAATAAATTCATGTGTAGGAAAAAGGGAACTTTTATATCCATAAGGAAAAGCTGTCCATCCAGAGTGGTGACAACTTGTGGAACAAATTCTGCATCAGAAAGCAAACTAAATGGAAAAGATGATCCTAATAGGTAGACTAAGATGCAGCAAAAAGAAATCAGTGAGTAAATTAACTGAAAAGCAACACATACCATGCTTGATTATTTTACTTTATCTTTAAGCAAATATTTACAAAATACATTCTGATTCTAGATGTTGGATGTCTGCATTTACATTTAATGGAGAACAGATTTTAAAATCTAGGGTAACTAGAAAATCACATTTTTCTTGAAACCTTAAATGTATTAGGTTAATTAATATGTGTTAAGTTATAGTTAGATAGGAGAAGTTCTGATGTTTTGTTGTACAGTATGGTAACTAGATGACGACATTATGCCCTGTTCCCTTAATGGCCACTGAACTCTATTTTGAAAAGCTCGAGGTTGCTTTCATTGTGATTTTTTCTTTTATTTGCACATTCAAAAGGTATTGAATACATGTTAGAAGGTGAGATCTACTAGTGTGTTAAGGCTCTGTCCATCTATCCAAATTAATAACACAAAAGGGGTCTTCAGAGGAATCTTTGGGGCTTCTGTAAAAATGTTTAATAATGGTTGCTTCTATTAGAATCCTATAGATATGCTTACTTTCCCCTGAAATAAGCTATCTTTCTCGCTCTTTTTTTATCCCTCCAAAAACAGGGATGTGGTCTATGTTAATTCATCAGGAACCCAGAATTTGAAAGTGACAGCCTGTGGCAGGAAGGTTAGAGGAAAGAGGTACTGAATACATATCCTAGGAAAAGCAACTTTGTGCAGTCCCATGGGCATGGGAATCGTTACTCTTGTGATCATGCATCTGCTATCATCTCAATTTTATGTGGAGGGAAAACTACACTCCAGTCAAGAAAAACGAACATAACTTTCCTAAGCTTAGGCGATATAATGGTCTCTTCTTAAAGAAAAAAAAAAAAAACTTCCAAAAGTGAGACTATTTTCTTCCTCTGGCCATGAGGGATAAAAATCATCTAAGGATTGTGTATGAGAGATGGCAACTATTCCATTTGCTAGGGCCCTACACAGAGAGAAGGTGGCATCAACTCCAATTCTAAAAGATGAACACATACAACATTACTAATAGTGCACAGAAGTGTTTTAAAGAAAATACAACTGTGCAAAGTGGTTCAGCTGTCAAAAAGCAGTAAAGGTATTTCTTAACTATTTTCCACTGTATGTAGGGGCAAAATAATGAGCTGTTTAGGAACAGACAATTAATTTTGTTTTAACTGCTTTATTTTTTATAAATACCAATAAATTACTTATATTTTGCATTAAAAGCTTCATTTTTTCAGTAGTGGCAGTATATGAATTACTATCAATTCCTATAAAAACTCTATATTCAGAGTGGCCAGATCATTTTTCACTGTTGTTTCATACCTACTTCTCATGATTGTATCCAACTGCATATTCAATGATTTATCCTAGTTCCCAAAAACAGTTTTAGAATTCATTGATTGGAAAGGTAGTTTTCCTTTTTCATTAATCAGTGCATGAGAAATTTGAAAAACAAATTCTGCATCAGAAAGCAAAGAAAAAATTTGCAATATGTTTTGTTTCTGTGTGGGTGCAAACTGATGAAATCTTTACTTAATATATACTAAATCTATCTTCTGTATATAAAGATAATTGAAAATGTTATTTCAAAAACTAATCGTTACTAAGCCTTGGCTATGTGCCAGGCACTTTATTATCTACACATCTACCTCACTTAATTCTCACAGTACCATCTGAGGTGATGCTATCATTAACCAAATTTTACAGATTAAAAAATTAAGGTGTACAGAGGTTTAACTACCACGACTGAGTACCAGTGTTCAGCACCAGTCATATACCCATCATCACATTGTACCACTTCCAACTGTGGTGGTTGCTGAATTTATGACCACTACAGGAGAGTTGCTATATGCTAGCAAGGTGGTAAACAAATAGATGATTCCTTCATGGGATTTTATACCATGAACACAGAGCACATTACTTGGTCGACTTGTTGAGGCACACAGCAAAGGTACTGAACCCTAGCAGCTGCCCTGTCTTGTTTTCTGGGCAATTATTACATAATGAGCTTAGGATGTGATTTCTTTTTTCTAGTCCATTTGTCCCCTCAACCCAGAGTAACAGAGTAACACTTATTGAGTATCTTTCAAGTATTGTATACCTTTATATACACCATTCTACCTCATCCTTCCCAAAACTCTGTGATATAAGTACCACTATTCTAGTTTAATGTTTCAGAAAATATAAAACGAGAAAAAATTTGAAGGACACACAGTGAAAGTAAAGCCAATTTTTAATTTGTATCCCCTTCTTGAAACAGAAAGAAGAAAGGAAAGTGAAGACAAAGATAATGGAGATACATTTTAACAAGAGAACACATCAATTAAGCAGAGCTTTAGAATTTTCCAGGTCACCTCAATTCCTCTTTTGGAATGAATAAACAAAATGACCAAAAGCAACGCATCTTTTATTCATTTGTTTCACAAAGAATGTGATTACTAACTATGTGTCAAGCCCAGAGGGAGGGATTAGGGATAAAATGATGAATATTAAAGGCTAGAAAATAGACTAGGAGAGGCCAATGCTGTGGCATAGCAGGTAAAAGCTGCTGCCTGCAGTGTCGGTATCCCATATGGGCACAGGTTCTAGTGCTGGCTGTTCCACTTCCAACACAACTCTGCGATGGCCTGGGAAAGCAGTAGAGAATGGGCCAAGTCCTTGGGCCACTGTACCTATGTGGGAGACCCAGAAGAAGCTCCTGGCTCCTGGCTTCAGATCAGCCCCACTCCGGCCATTGCAGCCATTTGGGGAGTGAACCAGCGGATGGAATGCATTCATTCATTCATTCTCTCTCCCTCTATCACCCTCTCCTCCCCGCCTTTCTCTCTCCATCTCTCTACCTCCCTCTTTTCCTCCCTTTCTCTGTGTAACTCCTTCAAATAAATAAATCTTAAAAAAAAAAAAAAAAAGACTAGGAGGAAACACAAACACAAGCAATGAAACCAGGATCCTCAGTAAAATGGGATATGAACACAAGCAATGAAACCAGGATCCTCAGTAAAATGGGATATGAATATTGTTATAGGAAACGATTTGCCCAACTAGGGACAACGACCTAATTAAGGGATCCAGGTAATGCTTGCAGAATGATATATTATTTAAGATAAAACCAAAAAGAATACATAGAAGTTTTAAAAAGTATATGGATTTCTTACCACATTGAAGTAGTCTAACATTACACTGAGGTACTCCCCAGCAATATTAAAATGTTCCAAATTATTTATAACGAGCATGTTATAAAGACAGCAACCCTGAGAACTTACCATTTCCTTCTTGCTATAATAAAATAGAGAATAAATGTACATCAGAGATCTACCCAGATCTAAAGTCCAAGACCATGTCTTTATGACTCATTGGAAATGTGAGGATAATTTATTGTCTTCTAGCTGTCAAGTGCTCAGCAGTTGTGTGAATCATTGAAAGGTCAATATAATTTTTAAAGGAATCTCTCCAACTGAGCCACACATCCTGAGTCTGATCCTGAGTTCTGTTGATCTACCTGAAGCCCTTTTGCCTAGTGCCATTGTGTGCCTTGCATGACACTTTACCTAAGGATTACTGGAAGAAGAATATTTACTTTCCAGATGTTTTCTACATTCAAAATAAGCTTAAAAGGCAGGATAATTTTTAAAAAAGGCTTGTGCACATTCTTGTGGTTTTTTAAAACTGTAACTTCTTCACATTGTTTCTGTATATGTTAAAATAGATTATGCCATAGGTAACAAACCTAATATATTTTGTCCCTCTAACTCATTAAACCTATGAATCATGTTACTTTTAAATGTTTTATTTTCACTTTACTCAAAAGGCAGAGAGAGGGACAGAATGAGAGAGAGAGGGGTAGAGAGAGAGGTTGATCTTCCATGCTGGTTCACAACCCAAATGTCTGCAACAGGCAGGACTAAGGGTAGGCCTAAGCCAGGAGCCTGGAATCCAGCCTGAATCTCTCATATGGGTTTCCAAGATTCAAAGTACTTGTGCCATAACCTGCTGCCTTCCTAGGATGCATGTTATCAGGAAGCTGGAATCAGAATGAGAGCCAGAACTGGGACCCGGGCACGCTAATGTGATGTGTAGGCATCCCAAGTGGCATCTTAACCACTGAGCTAAACGCTCACCCCTAAAAATTATTTTTGAAGTAAATCAATTACACCATTATATTATTAAATGTTTGGTGGGGGGCTATTACCAACTAATGTGTCAGAGATTATCAAAATGTAGTCTTGCTTTGTGATACCTGTTAAGAGATTCAATGAAAGCACACGTGAAAGCCTATGCTGTCTCTGAGGGCATACCTGGAACATGTAAATGCAGGAAATCCAGATAACATGAAGCAACTTGCATTTAAAGCATGTTTCTGTCTGCCAAGAGTTAAAAACATCAACATTTCTTTGTCTTGGGAAATCAATGGCAGATTAATCACTAGCAAATACTGTTGTAATTAAACTCAGGTTATCTCATACATACATGTCACTTTTCAGCCCAAGAAATTCCAAATATTCCACCACAGATTTATTGTCACAAAATATTTGTGTCTTCCACAGTAGAGAAACAAAAATCTAGCACTAGAAAGAATATTTCTACCATGAAAAAATACTCTGAACTAACTGTTCTCACCTTGGAACCCAGGATTTCAGTAAAGTTTCAGGCCATATAACACACTAGATATATAAACAAAATAGTAGGACTCCTTTACCCTCTCCCAGCCCCATACCTCACAATTTTCCTTGACTTGGCCAACAAAGAAAATTTAAAGTGTTTTCTTTGGACATCAGTTTTAAATTACCCATGATTCAAAAAGTTTCACTTTTCAAAATAATCATCAGACTTAAGTAGATTAGCTGGGCCTCATAAACTGATTTCTTTGTGTAAATGTCTGAGCAAAGTAGGGGAAAGGTATGTGTTGTTTGGGTTGCAAAATAAAATCTAGGAACCAAGAAGTTTAACTTTTCCAAATCATACTCATATCAATAATTCTAAGTGAAGAGTAGATTAACTTACATGTAGCTATTACTAGATGGCAATGTAAGTGTAAGCCATTGCTATATAACAAACCATTCCAAAATTTAGAGGCCTAAAGCAATTACTACAACTTTGTAGTTTGGCAATTTAGGCTGGTTCTGTGGTCTCGGATGGCCTGTTAGTCAGCTGCATGTCAGTTTGTTGATTTTGGCTTTCTCATATCTCTAAGGCCTCAGCTATGCCCTATGTGGTCTTTAATTCTCCACTACAGAAGCTGACAAAATACAGCCTACCATCTGTTTTTGTGCAAAAACTTTATTGTGACATAGCCACACCCATCTGCTTACATGTGGTTTACAGCTGCTCTCACACTGTAGCAGCAGAGATGGGATAGCTGCAACAGAAATCTTGTGGCACACAAGGCATAAAATATTTTTTATCTCCATTTATAGAAAAAGTTGCCTGACTCCTGCTCTAGCAGATCTTGTTCACATGACAATCTCAGAGTAGAAAAATCACAGGACTCTTGGGGCCTAACCTTAAATTGGCATGCACTCAGTTTTGCCACATTGTGTTGGCCAAAGCAAGTTAGACGGCCACAGGGGAAGGAAGTAGATTCTGTTGTAAAACTGGGAGCTGAAAAATCACACTTCAAAGGGCATGGGTTCAGGGAGTGGTGAATGGTTCTGGTCTAGTTTTCCATGCATTCCACTGGACCATGAAAGAGTTGCCTTCAGACTAAAAGATTAATTATGAACTAGCTGGATATATTTACATATCTCAGTAGGAAAGACAATGAGAATCATTTGAGTCATTGTTTATCACAAATGCCTGACCAAGAAATTCCTGCATATATCTCTGTGAAAATGACATGCCTATTATTTTGTCAGATTAATTTTAATTCTACTTAGTTATTAATATTAAAATTTGGTGCCAGGGAGAGTCACAAAAGGGGCTAATTATTTACCACAAAAACTTATGAAATAATTAGAGACTTGCATCTACTGATTCCTGATCCCTGTGTCCAGAAAAGAAATAAAAGAAAGCTTAATTAAAAGTATTGAGCTTATTAAGTGGTCTAGACTGTGGAAACATATCCCAAAATATAGAATGCTTCCAGGACAATAAAATTCTGGGTTTTTCCCAGTAAACATCCCAGTGACTCAAGGCCACAGGTTCCTGACATCTGTGGTTCTGGCATCCCTTGCGTGGTCTCTATCCGACCAACATAAGTGGGAAAGAGGATATGGGGAATTCACTTTGTTCTTAAAAGCCTTGGCACAACAGTGCCACCCAATACTTCTGCTCATATTCTCTTCCTGAGAACTCAGCAATTAGTTACACCAAATTTCAAAGGAAGGTGGGATAGAGTCTTAGCCGTGTATCTAGAAAGAAAAGCTTGGAGTGCAGCTTGGAGTTTCTGCTTAGAGTCCACCTTCTTGTCATCAAATATTCATTTATATCCTTGTTTCCACATATATAACACACAGATAGACATCTCCACAAGAGAAATCACCCCAAGTTTCCTCCTGTTACTGATTCTAGCTCAAAATCTAGGATCTGTGGATTATGCTCAGTCCTATAAGTTCAGGTTGTAGTCCCTTATGGTCCCACAAATTTTTTGAAGATCAAGGAAAGTTACTTCCCTCAACACACACACACACATGATAAAACTGGGCCAGGATGAATGCCACAAAAACAGCCATTCAGAATAGGGGTGACTGGGGAAACACATACCATTTACGGGTTGATTGCAACACCAAATTCATGCTGAGAAAGTATATTTCAATGAAGGCAGTTCTGATTAGACACTGGATTTCTATTCTGGGAGGAATCCTGTCCATTGTTCTTTTGAAAGATTGTTCTTGATCCATTATCCACCATGACATTTGAACAGCCCACTGGAGAGAATTACCATCTTTGGGAGCTGTGTAGTATTCATAGCCTGCTTCCTGCTTGTCTAAGTTCGTGGCCCAAACTTCATTTTAAAGCTTAGACAGTCATAGGATTTTAAGACTTGGGTCAAGATTTTCTTTGGCAATACAATTTTCTGAAAAATTTAGTAGACTTAAGATCAATTTACAATTAGTCAGTTTCAGGTGCCAGTACTATAACTAATGTCATTACCTAGACATAGTTTTCAAATTTTTTTCTTTACTAAGCCCTATGAAGAATTCTATCTTCATCCATCAGATGTACCCATATATATCACATATCAAGTATTTACTGGGTATAAAATAGGAACATTTATTGAACATATGGAGTGCCTAACACAATCTGTATAGTGCACTGGTGTTCACTGAATAGAAGCTACTTGTTTTCTTCATTTCTGCATTACGCTTACATTGTTTTGTTTGTACTTTCCTAGCAATCCTTTATATGTATTTGCACTTCTACAATTTCTCTCTCCCAGTATTTGAAGAAAATAAAAGGACTAATGGTGACATCTAAAATTCCATGAGATTCCCCCAAGCAGAGATTCATGCATATCTTCAAGCTACAGTTTCTGGAAGGGCAATAAGATTTGTGACAGTGAGCCATTTCCATCCAACTCAGTGCAGTCCATTAAACATGGGCTCATTGAATGCTATGACA
Source organism: Oryctolagus cuniculus (assembly GCF_964237555.1). NCBI lineage: Eukaryota > Metazoa > Chordata > Mammalia > Lagomorpha > Leporidae > Oryctolagus > Oryctolagus cuniculus. Next base: position 116,343,503 of record NC_091437.1, read on the forward strand.
TCTTGAATGAGGTCAATCCTAAGTGGTCAACATGTTTTCAGAACCTCTTAATAGTTGACTGGCCTTCAGACATGCATCAGTGGGCATATAGTTTTTGAAATCTGATTGTAATGACTGTCACTATGTGTTTAATATCACAGAATATCCCAGGAAAGGCTGGTGCTACACAGTGGACAGTAGGACTTCTCTTAAGAAAAAAAAGTCTGGTAAATGACTCAAGTGCAGTGGTCACTTCCTGGCTGCACATTAGAAACACTTAGGGATGATTTTAAAATACCACTGCCTGGGCCCCACTCCCAGAAATTCTGATCTGAATGTAATTTTAAAACCTCCTCACTGAATCTAATTGAGAAGCACTGCTTTTAAATTGAAGGGAAGTGCGTCATTGTGAAAGTCACTTTCGTTAGCTTCTGTTATGAAAGACAAAAAAAAATCCTGTCTTTATTACAGCTTTTATGCAGTTCTATACTTGGAATAGTCATGGCCTTCCTTGGTCACATTGTATGGATGATAATTGTTTGTTTAAGAGAAGGGATGGGCAGTAGAGGTCAGCTTAAATGAGGCTCATGACAGCCAGTGCAGTAACCCTTGCCCCTTCCTTGGCAGCACATCATGCTGGTACAGCGTCAGATGTCGGTGATAGAAGAGGATTTGGAAGAATTCCAGCTTGCCCTGAAACACTATGTGGAGAGTGCTTCCTCCCAGAGTGGATGCCTGCGGTGAGTGACCCTGCACAGGCACTGCAGCCACCAACTAGCCGGGGGTGAAGGCCTTTAATTCCTTAGATAAGGGTTGGGATCTGGAAGCCCAGATTTTGAGAAGCCGCCCGGTAAATGATGCTTGGCATTGCAGCTCTCTGGGTGATGCATTTGCAGTTTTACTAGACATTTTCTCTGTGATCTTTGGACCGTGTCGATTTGATCATTATGGGCACCAAGGGCCATAAAATGGAGAGAACAACTTGAATGAGGAGTTTCAAGTAGATTAAAATTTCCCTGTGTGCATCCAGGCAGCCAACCCCTGATTTAAAGTTGAGTTTGGTAGATGAGGCCTCAGCTCCAGCCATCTAGCTGTGATTGCTCACTTGGTAGCACACTCCATGGCCTGATGACCATTCTGGCCATTATGAAATTGTAAGGATCTCAAGTCATGATATCAAACCCTAGCCATTAAAGACAGAGGAAGAGGGAAGAATGAGTGGAAGAGGAAGGGAGAAGCGGTAGAGGAGTTCCTTTTTCTAAGGCTACCTCCCAGCCTAGGCTCCTATCATCCCTGGCTATTAAGGTATTCTAAGTATTTCTCATTGCCAGTTTTTCTACTCCAACCAGTCTAATAACAGCTCCTAGAATAATTTTCCAGAAATAAATATCATAAAATTCCCCCATCAGGAACCTTCAGTAACTCTCTAATGAGAATCTTTCCAATGCCAAATGTGGATCCTGATGCTTATCCTAGCAACACACCCAAGCATCCCTATCACTACTATCACTTGTTCTCCCTCCCCTGAACACTCCAGCTTAGCTATGCATAGCTGCCTGTTCATTAACTTCCTCAAGCCTACCACTGTGGTGCCTTAGACCTGGTTACTCTCCCTCTCAGAAAAGGACACCTTGTCTCTGCCAGCTCATACTCTGCCTCAGGTCCAAAGCCTGCCAAACCCATCTACTTGCAGAAAATTTCCACAACCATCATTACTTCTACCTTGGGAGATGATTTAAACTGCATTTCATGTTACTCTACAAATACTGCTTTGGGAAAGCTTTGTGTCAGAGGTAGGTAGGTGTGTAGGTGTGTGTGTGTGTGTCAATACATGTGCATATAAAAAGCACACACTTTGTTTCTGAGTGCACTGCTTTTCCTCTGAGTGAGTGAGTGAGTGTACTTATTCACACTCCAGCAGAATACTTCTCTAGCTAAGAAACCTTGCTATGGGATTTTACTAATTGTGAGGTTTCAGGAAAGATCCTTACTGGCTCAAATCCTCAGTTTCCTCCCCAAGAACTCTCTAAGATGGTTGTGGGGACTGACTGATAGTCCATGTGAGGGGTTCAGCACAGTGCCTCCCGTCCACTGAAGACCATGAAACATGGGCAGTGGTCACTCTTGCATTTGCCATTACTTCCTTGCAGTCTGGTTGGCTAGCTACCTATCTATAGAGTATAAGTACCTAGTGCCACTGACAGCTCATCATCTGTCTGGTGGCGCTTTGTGACAGAAACACAGGAAATGCTTTGCTTCTATTATTATTCTACTTCTTGACATCCTCAGGAAAAAAAAATTTTAGTGCTTTTAGTTCCGTGATTCAAGGGAAATTTGCCGAGGTGGGAATACATATAGTTTTAAGAAGGCTTATTTAAAATTAAAATTGAACATTTGGGCAATTCAAAGGGAACCTATATATAACTTCCACAGTATAAACCACAAAAGTAGAGCTCAGTAAACAATCATTTTGGTTAGTGATGATGTAATGAAGGTAATGTCGCTCCCCCTCTTCATGGAGGAACGACACTAAACCCTGCCTAGGCTTCATATCCGAGTCACGGCACCATTATGTCGCTCCCCGTCTTTGTGGAGGAGCGACACAGGACCCTGCGCTGTTCTTTCGTCTGCTCGGCCCTCCCCGGGTTTGCTGCTGGTTCTTCCCGGGTTGGCTACCGTCCCTTCCACCTCCGTGGAAGGGCGGTTCCCCCTGCCACATTCCCCACTTCCGCAGGGGAGCGGCACACCGCCGGCCGGCTCTCTCGGGGGCTGCACAGGTGCTCCCTCAGATGTTCCCCTTAGATGTTCCTCCTAGATGTTCCTGGTGCATATTGTCTCTCTCCTCCTTTAAAGTCCTCTTCCACCAATCCCAACTCTGCTACCCACACGCCGAGTACGCTGCTCTCCTCCAATCAGGAGCAGGCCCCACAGTTTATTGGTTGAACTGGAGGCAGCTGTGTAGAAGCTGTTTCCCTTCTCAGCACCATATTGTGGGAAAGCAGATGCATAGAATAAGTCTTAATTCCAGTAACTTAGTCTAGTCCGAGTTGCTCCCAGTTGCTCCCCACAGGTAAAATCCGTTCAAGTTTATCACAGTCTCCAGAGATTGATGTTATATGTTTATAAAAAGGGCATGTAAGTTTATTTTTTAAGGTTCAGAAACATTGATACAATGGCTGTTGGGAAAAATAACCTGATTCTACTATGATAGCCCCAGGGAGAGGAGCAAGAGGTGGTGGGAGGTAAGAGTAGATAGATTTGTTCTGCCTGCTGCGAACTCTGTCCTCTCACTAACCATGAAACATTGTTCTGTCAGCCCCTGCCATGAAGAATGAGGAAGGAGAGTAGACTTTTCCTGTCAGATGGAGGCTCTCAGCCTCTCCCGTTCCTTTAGATGACTGGTTTCTTAGTGTTTCTTCATTTACTTCTTCTTGGTGACTCTTTAGCTAATTTGTCCTATGGAATTAGCAAAATGTAAACTGTCAGATGGAATGAGCATCAGAGAATCACTGTACACAGATGGAATGTATGTGAAATAGACACCATCCCAGGGCCTGTTTAAATTCAATTATTTTTAGTTGTGCCCATTAATCAAATTCAGTTTTCTACTTGTATCAAATGATAATTAAGTACTGCTCATGCCATCAGTTATGCTGCAGTATACCCAGAACCACTGCCCAGTGTTTGGCTGATAGAGTGCCATCAGTTTCAGAGATTTACAACTTTTCCCCCTCAGTGTTTAGCTCAACTTCATCATGGTTAAACAAGACATGCTGCCACAAAATTCAGAATTAATTGAGGGTTTTCAACATTAGGCATTTTGTGGCCATTATCTTATTTAGTTTTACTTATTTACTTATTTGAAGTCATAGTTACAGAAAGGGAGAGGGGAGAAGGAGAGAGAACAAGAGAGAGAGAATTATCCATCTACTGGTTCACTCCCTAAATGACTTCAATGACCAGGGCTGAGCCAGGCTGAAGCCAGGAGCCAGGAACTTCATCCAGGTCTCCCACATGGATGGCAGGGGGCCAAACACTTGGGCCATCTTCTGCAACTTTCCTAGCCACATTAGCAGGAAGCTGGATCAGAAGTAGAACAGCCAGAACATGAACCAGCATCCATGTGACATGCCAACATCACAGGCAGAAGCTTTACCTGCTATGCTACATGCTGGCCCCTCCTGTTTAATCTTTTAGAAATCATCAGAGATACTGGGGACAGTGCTGTGGCATAGTAAGTAAAGCCAAACACTGCAGTGCCGGCAACCCAGATGGGTGGTGGTTCCAATCTCAGCTGCTCCATTTCCCATCCAGCTCTTTGCTATGGCCTGGGAAAGCAGAAGAACGTGGCCCAAGTCTTTGGGCCCCTGCACTCACGTGGGAGACCAGGAAGAAGCTCCTGGCTTCAGACTGGCTAAGCTCCAGCCACAGCGACTATCTAGGAAGTGAACTAGCAGCTGGAAGACCTCTCCTCCCACCCCCCAATTCTGCCTCTGCCTCTACCTCTCTCTAACTCTGCCTTTCAAATAAATAAATCTTTAAAAAAGAAATCATCAGAGATACATATTGAATCTAGCTTAGCCGGAAAGAATCTTGGATAAATTAAACAGCTTTCTCAAGTTTTTCTGACTCCAAAACCTATGTTAAATTCTTGCCAACATTTAGTTATCCTTTTTTATTATTTATTTATTTATTTATTTGACAGGTAGAGTTATAGACAGAGAGAAAGGTCTTCCTTCCATTGGTTCACTCCCCAAGTGGCCACTATGGCCGGTGCTGCACCAGTCCGAAGCCAGGAGCCAGGAGCTTCCTCCCGGTCTCCCATGCGGGTACAGGGGCCCAAGTACTTGGGCCATCCTCCACTGCCCTCCCGGGCCACAGCAGAGAGCTGAACTGGAAGAGGAGCAACCAGGACTAAAACCCGGTGTCCATATGGGATGCCAGCGCCGCAGGCGGAGGACTAAGTGAGCCATGGCGCCGGCCCTTAGTTATCCTCAAATTAGATTTGCGGGTAAAATGGACAAAGACCTCCCCTGTTCAAAATATAACAAGGTCTGATTTTCTTAAATTCAAGCCACTGAATTAGAAAAGTTTTGCCATCTAAATATTTGTTTAGCACATTTGTCATAATAATTTAGTTTTTAAGTGAGCCAATAAACTCAAGCAGATCAATTGTGTAGACCCATGCATCTCTCTCTCACACACACACTCACACTTTCATTCACTCACACTGATGTTATTCTTTACATTGTGTAGTTATGAAGGCTTATTAATTCCAGTTTAGGCCAGCGCCGCAGCTCAGTAGGCTAATCCTCCATCTTGCGGCGCTGGCACACCGGGTTCTAGTCCCGGTTGGGGCACCAGATTCTGTCCTGGTTGCCCCTCTTCCAGGCCAGCTCTCTGCTGTGGCCAGGGAGTGCAGTGGAGGAGGGCCCAAGTGCTTGGGCCCTGCACCCCATGGGAGACCAGGATAAGTACCTGGCTCCTGCCATCGGATCAGTGCGGTGCGCCGGCCGTGGCGGCCATTGGAGGGTGAACCAACGGCAAAAGGAAGACCTTTCTCTCTGTCTCTCTCTCTCACTGTCCACTCTGCCTGTCAAAAAAAAATTCCAGTTTAGCAATGCAGAAGTGCCAATTGCATATAGGTGGCATTTACAATGTATTCTCAGACCCATGTTTGACACCAGAGAACAAGTGAATAGTTTTTGCTTCAAGGATCTTACAATCTACTTAGAAGAACAGGATATACAATCATCAAAGTTGTAAGCAAGACCATATTCTTGGCCTAAAATTTCACAGCTATTAAAGAGAATCAAATTATTTTTAAGCTTTGTTTATTTATTTGAAAGCGAGAGAGGAGAGGAGAGACAGAGACCAAGCTTCTGTCCGCTGGTTCACTCCCCCAGTGGCCCCAATCGTCAGCACTGGGCCAACCTGAATCCAGAAGCCATGAGCTTCATCTGGGTCTCCCATGCAAGTGGCAAGGGCCCAAAGTACTTGTGCCATCTTCTGCTACTTTCCCCAGGCCACTGGCAGGGACTGGATAAGAAATGAAGCAGCCAGGACTTGATCCAGCATGCATACGAGATGCCAGCAGTGCAGGCAGCGGCTTTACCCACTATGACACACCAGTCCTGAACCAAATGATTTTTTTAAGATTTATTTGTATTTGATTGAAAGGCAAAGTTAGAGAGGGAGAAGTCTTCCATCTGCTGGTTCATTCCCCAAATGGCTATAATGGCCAGGGCTGGACCAGACCGAAGCCAGGAGCGAGAAGCTTCTTCTGAGTCTCCCACATGGGTGCAGGGGCCCAAGGACTGGGCCATCTTTCACCGCTTTCCCAGACACATTAACAGAGAGTTCAATTGGAAGTGGAGCAGCCAGGACTTAAACCAGTGGCCATATGGGATACCGGCACTGCAGGCCACAGCTTAACCCACTGCGCCACAGTGCCAGCCCCAAACCAAATGATTTCTGAAGTCACTCTCAGCTATAAAATTCTAGAGCTTGATTGCATTCAAACCTGTATCTCACGACCCTAGGGAACATGAATGTGGGATCATATTTTAAGGATCAATGCTGAGACATCCTTAAGAACTATTGGTGGGGGCTGGTGCTGTGGTGCAGTGAGTTCCAGCTGCTCCACTTCCAATCCAGCTCTACTATGGCCTGGGAAAGCAGAAGATGGCCCAAGTGCTTAGGCCCCTGCACCCATCTGGGAAACCTGTAGGAAGTTCCTGGCTTTGGATTGACCCAGATGCAGCCGTTGTGGTTAATTGGGGAGTGAACCAGCAGATGGGAGACCTCTCTATTCCTACCTCTGTAACTCTTACAAATAAATAAATCTTTTAAAAATGAAAACAGAACTAATGGTGCTGCATGGAACTACTAATCATTTATCAGTACTGATGTTAGAGCTCAGCCTGGAGCTCTATGGGGACTGTCCCTCTAATTTGTCTTGTCTTTGCTGGTTGGGTCACATGAGTTGAGGGAGGGAGAATGCAGTCCATTATGGGCCATTGCCTCAGGCAAGACCTATAACTCCAGCTGCTACTGAGCCATGTTCTTTTCCCTTGGAAGCTATTTTACTGATTTCCGAGCTTCTAAGAATATTCAGGGTCTCTGCAAGTTCAGGGCTGAAACTCATAGTGATGCTCCCAGAGACAACTAACTTAGCCAAAGAACTCTTGCTTCAGCAGATACATGTTAAGTGTCACAGAAAATAGGAAGATGTCAAGGAGAAAGAGGGTGTTCTTGGTTATTAGAGTCACAAAAGCAATAGTTCAGAGAGGAGTCACGCATTTTTAAGTTTGCAAATAATTGCAATCTAACCATTTGATGTCTTTAACAGCATCTTCAATATATCTAAAAACTGCATAATTAACCTTTTCTTGCTGTCATTATTGCATATGTGTCATCTGTATTGTGTGGCGTCAAGTAGTAATGTCCTTAAATGTCATTGCTACGCCTTGGTCTGTTTGGCCCTTAACTGCAAGCACCCAGTCTGTAGAGCCGTTGTGGTTAGCACTTTCACCCACGTTGCTTCAAGACAGCATCTGTACTCAGTCATCACTGCATCTGCATGTCACACTTTTTAGGCTTCCGATGCTGTCAAAGTGCAGCTTCTGGAACTATGATCCCCAAATCCAAATTCTGATTTACTCACTGACAGCCGTGTGACCTTGGGTAAATTATTTAGCCTCTCTGTTGCTCAGATTCCTTATCTATAAACAATGGAAAGGAAAAGGAGAAAACAATAGCGCTAACCTGTACAGTCAGGAATGTTTTCAAGTGTAATTTAGAGAAAGCGGTTTATATCCTAACTTCATTTATTGCTCTCAGTTAAGACCGAAGATAGCAATTTCAATGTTTTTTCCATAGTTTGAGGTTATTAGCAAAGATTCCAGGGTCTGTCAGCTCTGCCACCTGGTTCTTCAACAGATAGCTGGTGGTCAGACAGAGGTGAGCAATCCCAAGCAGCTGTCCTTTCATGTGTGATCTATGGATGTGACTGTTGTCCCAGAGCCTCTGTTTCCCAGCACATTTCCCTCTGCAGCTCACTGGCCAGAGCTCAAGTCACATGGCCATTCTTGGCTACAGGAGACTAGCAAACAAGCATCCAACAGAGAGGACTAAAACTGTCACTAACAGTCTCCATCCAGCACTGATTTATTACATTGGACCTATTGCAAAGTTAACTAGGACAGAGTTCTATAAGCAAGAGAAAAGTACTATTTGGGGCAACAATAGACAGTGTCAGCCACATGATCCTGGGCGTAACTGTGAAGGTACAATGGCTTAATTCATGTACAGTGTTTAGACCAAAGCCTGGAACAAAGCAATGCATGCCATAAATCATCATTGCCATTATCATCAGGACTTATATTATCAGGTTGCTGATTCTCATGGTTTTCACAGATGTCTATTTTTCCCTCAGTTTCTTTTCTGGTATGTTTTTCTCCCCTAATCTTTTTACTTCAGTACCATTAAAACTTGATCACTATTCACCCAATTAAAAAGCTTTCATTTTAGGTACTAATTAAGCACATACACATTACACATATACATGCACTGGAGCAAGTATTTGGCACAGTGGTTAAAATGCCATCCAATATCAGAATACCTGGGTTCAAGTGCCGACTCCACTCTCCATCCTAGTTTACTGCCAATGTACATCTTAGAAAATGACTCAAGTACTTAGGAACATCTACACATGCTGGAGACTGGAACTGAGTCCCTGGTCCTGGCTTCACCCAGGCTGTTGTAGGCATTTAAGGAGTAAACCAATGACAGAAGCCTGCTCTCTCTGCCTTTCAAATAAAAAATAAAACACTCATATATATGTCATATATATGTATATGTATATATATATATATATATATATACATACACCAAATACGAGGCTAAGCAAGACCTTATTTAATCTTTATGGTACTATTATTTTCACCATTTCACAGATGAGGAAATTGAGGTTAACTAATAGTTCCAGGTGATGTAGCTAATAAGTGAGAGATGGCAGATATTTTGGTGTTCCTTTTTTTTTTTTGGTGGGGGGGTAGATTTTCCATCTGCTGGTTCACTCCCCCAAATACAACAACCAGGGCTAGGCCAGGCTAAATCCACACACCCAGAAATCAATTCCAGTTTCCCACGTAGGAGTCAAGGACCCAAGTACTTGAGCTATCCCCTCACCTGCTGACTTCCATGATGCACTTAAACAGGAAGCTTCACTGGAAGTAGAGTAGCCAACACCCAAGCCAGGCACTCTGACATGAGATGCAGGCATCCAGAGTGGCAACTCAGGCCACTGTGCCAAATGCCCACTCCCACTCCCGGGCCATACTTTAATGACTACTATGTCATATTCTGATATACTCTCTAATCATTCTTGTGGGGAGCAATCTGGACTGGACTAAGTTACTCGAATTAGGACTTATTCTATGCATCTGCTCTCCCACAATATGGCGCTGGGAGAGAAGTAAACAGCTTCCGCACAGCTGCCTCCAGTTCAACTGATAAACTGTAGGACTTGCTCCTGATTGGAGGAGAGCGGCGTGCTCGGCGTGTGGGCAGCCGAGTAGGGATTGGCGGAGGAGGACTATAAAGGAGGAGAGAGACGGCATGCACCAGGAACATCTATGGGGAACATCTAAGGGAACCCGTGCAGCCCCCGAGAAAGCCGGCCAGCGGTGTGCCGCTCCCCTGCGGAAGTGGGGAATGCGGCCAGGGGGAACTGCCCTTCCACGGAGGTGGAAGGGATAGTAGCCAACCCGGGAAGAACCAGCAGCAAACCCGGGGAGGGCCGAGCAGACAGAAAGAACAGCGCAGGGTCCTGTGTCGTTCCTCCACGAAGAGGGGGAGCGACATAATGGTGCCGTGACTCGGATGTGAAGCCTAGGCAGGGTTCTGTGTCGTTCCTCCACGAAGAGGGGGAGCGACATAGTGGTGCCGTGACTCGGATAGGAAACCTAGAACGGATAGGAAACTTAGGAGGGAAGAAACGGGAGGAACTGGGAAATTACCGGAGAGAGAGACTAGCAAACAGCCTAGGGAAAAGCCGGACGAAAAGGGTGCCGGAAGAAGCTATTGAAAGCCTAGGCATAGACTCAGATACGGACTACGGGGGGAAGCTGGGAGAAATCTCTAAGGTCGAAAGTGAAAGTGAAAGCTAGAACAAACAGACTCGGACGCGGACTGTGGGGAGAGGCCAGGAGAAATGAGGGAGGAATATTGTTGGAAGAAAACTTAGGGAAACATACCGGGTAGAGAAAAGTGTTAGGGAAATTGAAGCCGCGGGGGGCAGGCCGAGGCGGACACGAAAGCCACTTTGGGATTCTGAAGTTAGCCCGGGAATAGGGGGCGAAAAGTTGAAACCAGAAGCTGAAACGTGAGCCTGATTGGGATCCGTCTGATTAGCCCGGGGAGCAAAGGACGGGAAGCCAAACCGTGGGGCGGAGACGTACGCTGGGTTGAATTCGCCAGGCTAGCCCGGGGAACTTAGATTGAATGCTAGTGGCGGACACGTAAGCTACGCTGTGTTACTCGCGGAAGCCGCCGCGTGCAGAGAGAGCACGGGGCGTGAATAGATAGGGAACGGGGCTGGCGTAGGCCGTTGTTCAGACGCGAAAGGGTTAAGCGTGGAGACCGCGGAGCGCGCGAAGCCAAGCCGCGCAAAGCCGGGAAGCTGCGCAGATGAGAGAGGCGCGCGGGCTGAAGCGGCGCAGAGCCGGGAACCCGCCGGCGGGGCGAGGTGCCGGAAAGCCGCAGGGATAAGAGAAACAGAAGTTTAGAAGTAAAGTGAGAAAAATAGGAATGCTGGAAGATAGAAGTAAAATGGGAGAAATAGGAATGCCCGGAGATAGAGAAATAGAGAAAAATAAGGCCTCCCCTCAACATGGCAATGAGAAAGCTTGGATTCGGCCTGCCTGATTAAGTGAGGCGATGAGCACCTGGGCGGCTAGCAGCTTATGCGCCGCAGGTCACCGAAGACAGGCACGAATTAACATCAGTAAGGCTTCCCCACAATACAACCATTAGGAGGCTTGGATTCGGTCTGCCTAATTAAGGCGGTAAGCGCCAGCAAGCAGCTCGACCAGAGTATGAGCTGCAGGTCACCGAAGATAGGCACAAACCAACACTAATAAGTCTCCCCCACAATACGGCAATGAGAAGGCTTGGATTCGGTTTGCCTGATAGGTTTTGTAAACACCTGCAGGCAGTTCTAGCAGAGCAGAGCATGCGCTGCAGGGCACCGAACACAGGCACGCATCAGCGCCTAAAAACCTCCTCACAACATGGCGAAGAGAGGACCCGGATTCGGTTTGCCTGATAGGACTTGTAAGAGCCTGTGGCAACTCTAGCAAGTAGAGCAGAGTGTGTGCCGCGGGACACCGAAGACAGGCGCGTATCAACGCCAAAAATAAAAAGAAAGGGGGATCTGTGGGGAGCAATCCGGACTGGACTAAGTTACTCGAATTAGGACTTATTCTATGCATCTGCTCTCCCACAATATGGCGCTGGGAGAGAAGTAAACAGCTTCCGCACAGCTGCCTCCAGTTCAACTGATAAACTGTAGGACTTGCTCCTGATTGGAGGAGAGCGGCGTGCTCGGCGTGTGGGCAGCTGAGTAGGGATTGGCGGAGGAGGACTATAAAGGAGGAGAGAGACGGCATGCACCAGGAACATCTATGGGGAACATCTAAGGGAACCCGTGCAGCCCCCGAGAAAGCCGGCCAGCGGTGTGCCGCTCCCCTGCGGAAGTGGGGAATGCGGCCAGGGGGAACTGCCCTTCCACGGAGGTGGAAGGGATAGTAGCCAACCCGGGAAGAACCAGCAGCAAACCCGGGGAGGGCCGAGCAGACAGAAAGAACAGCGCAGGGTCCTGTGTCGTTCCTCCACGAAGAGGGGGAGCGACATAATGGTGCCGTGACTCGGATGTGAAGCCCAGGCAGGGTTCTGTGTCGTTCCTCCACGAAGAGGGGGAGCGACAATTCTAAAGCTTCTGCATTACGGTAAAATTTTGTCAATTTCTTATAATTTTGAGGCTACTCTGGAAAATGAAAGGTTCAGAAAGCTGGATTAGTGAGCTTTTAATGTAATAATTAACACAGTGAAATAATTTGCAGGAGGCAGTTAACAGCAGCCTGAAGTAGCAGGCTGAGTATTTTAAGCCTCATCCTAGAGAACAGCATTAGATTAACATTTGTCCGTTACACTGTTAGTTTACAGAGCCTTTTGAGACTATGAGGAGGCTACAGTTTCCCTTCCCAGATAAAAAGGAAAACTGCACAGATTTGCAGATCACTTCAGGGATTTCAAGGAACCCCCAAAAATCCCAGCCATGAACTCCTAGGATTAGAAAATCAAATATTCTACTTACTACTCGATTCTTATCAGATTTTTTAGTGAAAGGTTTACTATATTCACTATACTAAACTTTAATGATCTAGATAACTGAAAAACACTGAACTACAAGGAGAGAAAAGAATTAACTTTTGTGTGTGTTGTTACTGCCACCTGCTGGTCACACTTAGGTCAATCCTAACTTCATAAATTGCTGTGTAAATTGTTTTGAATCTAAAAAATCCTTGTTTCTGTCCCCTCATTTTGCTTTCTAATCTGAATATATTGTAAAGCACTAGGCCTGTTAACAAGCTGTGCTTTTACAATTGAGTATATCTTTATGTTGGTATCCTACTCCTTAAATTTATCAGCCTGCCCCCTCTTTATTCCTTGCTATCCACATTAATTTGTAAGTTCATCATGTCTATTTCACTACCTCTCTTTTGTATGAATGACCTCCATACTCCACATTCCATCAGAAATGTCTTTAAGCTTAAGGACACATACACACACACCCCTTCCATCTGCTGGCTTACTCCTCCTGCCCACAACAGCTGGAAATGAGCCTTGAGCCAGGCTGAAGTCAGGAGTCAGGAACTCCATCATAGTCTCTACAAGGGTTGCAGGAAACCACATTTCTGGGCCATCCGCTGCCTCCAAGGAATACTACCAGGAAGCTTGACTGGATGCAAAAAGGAACCAAGCCTGGGAATTCTGATAATAGGATGAGGGATACCAAGTGACAGCTCAACATCCCCCTATATCCCCGCCCCAACCAACAAAGATCTTTTAACAGCTCCAGCCATGTTACTCTCCCCACTTCAAATTCCTAATCATCTCACACGTCTGCAGGATTAAATCCAGTCTTCACCTCAACTTTTCAGCTGGCCTCTAGGAGGGAGGAGAGAGAGACAATCTTCCACCTGCTGGTTCACTGTACAAATGGCCACAATAGCCACAGCTGGTCCAGGCCAAAGCCAGGAGCTCCTTTTCCAGGTCTCTCACATGGGTGGCAGGGATCTAAACACTTGGGCCATCCTCTGTTGCCTTCTCAGGCATAATAGCATGCAGCTGGATCTGAAGCAGAGTAGCGAGGACTCAAACCTCTGGTCCTGTATGGGATGCTGGTGATGCAAGCTGCAACTTAACCCTTCTGCGCCACAATACCAATAACTAGGCTGCGGGTATGGCCAGAATGTGGGCCAAATTTGATCCAAAGTTAAGAGGTGAGTGTGTGTGTTGTGTGTATAAAGACAAAACAAAAAGGAACCATTAAGCATATGCAAACTAGATTCAATTGTATAAGTGTGGTCCAGGAGACTCAAACAGTGCATAGCAAAGGACTCCAAACATAAGCTGTCAATTCAGGGATGGATAAGGCTAAGATTTTGGCAAGAGCCATTATGGTTAACAGTAACAATTCAGTAGTATCCAAATATATTTGAGGGCAAGAGCAGATGGCATGCACTCATTTTCCTAAATCCTGGCACAACATATGTTCTATAAATCATTCTGAATGCATGAATGAAATTTTACCTGAACTTCATTTGTGATATCTAATTTATTGACACTGTCTTCATGATGCTAGACAGATTAATCAATTCATTGACAAACCTGCTTGATTTTCGTGCATTTTAGGTTGGTTCCTATAAATGGAGGTGATTGTTTCCTACCACATCCAGAAACGATTAGAAAACTAGTTTGCTTCCTTAATTTCTAGTGGCCGATTATGCTTTTTCTTTTCCATTTCAGCATTTCTATACAGAAACATTCAAATGAATCTCGCTACATGATTTACGAGTTCTGGGAGAATAGTAGTGTGTGGAATAGGTAAGTTATGAACAAGGCTGACTTTGGTGAAGCCAGGGAGATGACATTATGCATGATGTAATTTTGGGATATTAGGAAAAGTTTCATCTAACTTACCTTAAAACCTGTCTCATTTGCTCATTACCATGATTCACACACTTTTAGGAATTTTATGGATCAGAAAGCACTTCCATCTTGAAGCACAAATATTTTGGGCAATGATCCTACTGCCAATGCTACCATTTTAATGATACTTTAAGGTGAGATGATTTAGATAGGTGTTGTATCTAAGGCAGATGGGGATGACAGTGGGCACGGAGACAAAAAGATGCAGAAAATTGGAGAGGGAAAGCATTGCCTCTGAATTTTTTCGAAGAAGCTTCGTGCTTCTCATTTATTTTACAGTAAAACGATCATTTTTCTAAATGTCTTTAAACATAATAAAGATGGGAATTCAAGACATTGTTGGGAAACATTAAAAATAAATCAACTTCTTTGAAATTAAAATGATTACTAGTACAAATATGTAACTAGAAAAATAGGATGAAAGATGTTTTTGCTATTTGGAGATTATTTAAACAGTCCCACATAATATAGCTCTCCACTATGTCCAGATTTTCACAGTGTTTGTACAGGGCACTGGAAGTAATGGAGCACTTGAAATTCAGTTGACATATTTCACCTAAAAGTTTTATTTTTGTGGCTATTGTGAAGGCACTTTGTGCTATATAATAAAAGCAAAATGACAACAGAGGTACTTCAGGCACAGACTGGAACATAAAGGCAATTCATTCAACTCCAGTCTTCCAGGCCTACACTTTTAGATGACTTTTGTTTTATTCTCTAGGGATAGAAAATTCAACCCTCCTCTTAGCCATTCTACTTTTTAACACCATGACGGCCAAGATCCTCTCTGTTTAAAAAATCTTGCTATAATTAAAGTCTACTTCATTTTAACTTCTAAAAAAATTAATGTTCCCATTTTAAAACTTTTTCCTACTATTTCTTTTTTTTTTTCCTACTATTTCTGATGACAATTTTTTAAACTACTCAAGTCCTTTTTTCAGATAAATAAGCATTTAAAGACGTCTGCACCCAGGCACTTAATCAAATCATCCAAAACCTTGCCATCTTGTTTTGATCTCTTCTGTACTCTGTGAATAAAAATACACAGCCTTAACCTATAATTATTTATGCAGCCACCTCCAGACGAATTATAGCAAGACATTCCAAAGAAGTAATGTGGATTTCTTGGAAACTCCAGAACTCACATCTACTATGCTTGTTCCTGGTAATTATCATGGATTCACAATACTTCTATGTGCTTTTGTATCTTTTGTTTTTTAAAAGATGGTATGCACTCCCCCCCCACTTGCTTTCTCAATGATACTCTTCATTATTTATTTTTATCTCTTAAAATTTGGGGGCAGAGTGAAGGAAATAGAGACCTATGTATTTATTCTATTGCTGTTAGTCCTCAGTTGACCCTTTTTGTATTCCTGGGTAATTAAACCTATTGTTCATTTGCTGGTGAACTTCAAAAATTTTAACAAACTTAAAGTACAAGTCAAACCATGAGAATTCAAAAGTGATTCAAATGTTTTATCACATAGTAATTTAACGTATTGAATACAAGTTTAAAATAAGTGATCCATAAACTGGAAATCAGAATTATGTGAGAAATATTTATTTTGGTAGCTGTTAAAATAATATTTAAATTGGAAGCAAAGAGAATAGAAAAAAAAACTGAAATGAATTTGTCTAAGAAATTTGGCCTAGCCAAAACTTATTTAAGAAAACTGAAAACCAAAATTCATGTCTTAATCTACTCATTACTGGTTAAACATACAGTTAGTGATGATTAATACGTACTTGGTCCTGGGGTTACTGGAGTGCTTAGCTCATTTACTGGTACTGAGTTCTGAACAAGTAGTGTGTTGGGATCGAGAGAGGGTTCAAAATAAAAATGCAGTCCCTAAATATACAGTGTTTCCTGTCCAATTTCATAGAAATCT
This sequence comes from Oryctolagus cuniculus, assembly GCF_964237555.1. NCBI lineage: Eukaryota > Metazoa > Chordata > Mammalia > Lagomorpha > Leporidae > Oryctolagus > Oryctolagus cuniculus. Next base: position 116,359,648 of record NC_091437.1, read on the forward strand.
TAGCAAACACAAATGACTCCAGAAAAACAATCCACCCCAAGGCATTAAATAGTAATAACTAGGAGTAAAGTATGCCTTGTGGACTTGGATGAAATAAGTAATCTCTTCCTCTGTAACAGTTGAAGGAGATGAATATGGACCTTAAAAGAGGAGACCTGGACAAGTAAAGATGGAAAGTGTACTTTGATAAATTCTAGACATGAACAAATACAAGAAGTGAGTGCTTGGCTTACTGGTACAAAGGTATGAGTCAGGCTCATAATATGATACAAATGGAAGAGGGCAAAATGCAGTGAGAATGTCAGAATGAGGAGTGTATACAGTAATCCTAAGTCAGGAATTAACCTTAGCAAGATGAAGGTGGAATGGAAAGTGAAAAAATTGTGGAATTAAAGCTTGGTGATCTAATGTGAATGCTTTCCAACTCCCTCATTCATTAATGTATTTGTTATAGGGCAGGTTTGTCTAACAGAGAATGGTAAACTTGTGAAATTTCTCTCATTATATAGTTCAAATTTAGTTCTCAAACATGAAAGCCATGAATATGGCTGAAATTGCTCATAATTCACTACTTCATTGATTCAGTTTAAATAAGCATGCACCAAAGCTTGAAGAAAGGTGCAAGTGACAGCATGGGAGCACAGATTAGTAAGGAACAGACTTCACAGACTGCCTTCAATTTTCCCAAGAAAGTCCTGGCTTAATTATTATATCAGGCTTGAACAGTCTGCTCTAACTGGCAGAAAAGGCATAGACCAAAACTTCATAAATATGACTACTGTAGCCTTTATACATAGAACACAGATAAGCAAGATCCACATCTTAGTTTCACATCCCCTGCTTTAGTGCAGCAGTACAGTGTTTGGAACAAAGTGACAAATCTTTATGATGATGTCCAATCATGAGAATTTCCAGGAAGTCCTGCCACTTGTGATTTTTGCACCTGCTGTCAACCATTTTCAGCCTCAATCTTGAAAGCACTGGTTCAGTTATACAAAACAAAAGGAAATAGCTTGTCCTTATGCAGATGCCTTGAATCTTTCAAGGACAGAAAACACCTAAGCAAAGATACAGTAGAAAGAGACTATAGGAAGGTAGGTTAGTGAGTTATGAGGGGGATAATTGCTATAGCAAGACCTGGAAATGTAATCAGATAGTTTCTGACCCAACTTAATGTCCTCATTCTCACTGATTATCTTTCTTTGCATTAATATCAATGGTATATGCATTATACTATTCTTTCAGAGCATTTCCTAGAGAGAAAAATTGAGCACAAATAAAACTGGATTATTGTTCTAAAGCCCAGATTTAATACCTTTTAATTGTAGTTCAATGTTGCATTAATTCACATTATCACATCAAGTTCAAATAATGATCACTAGAATTTGAAAAACCAAAAAGAAGGCTTGTTTCTAACAATTTTTTAAAACTATCTCAAACCATTTTTAACATTTAATAATTAAATTTTTGTTCCTTATTTTACTTGAAAGGAAGAGAGATATTCTATGTGGTGGTTCACTCTGAAAATGTCCACAACAGCCAGGACTCAGCCAGGCTGAAGCCAGGAACCCAGAACCCAATTCGGGGCTCCTATTTCAGTGGCAGGGATCCAAGCATAAGAGTGCAATAGGGGGAAGCCAGAACCGAAAGCAGAGCTGGGACTCCAATTTGGAATGCTAGTATCCCAAGCATTTTCTTAGCTGTTGTGCCAACTGTCCACCCATACTCTCCACCCTTGACTTGATTTTAAAGTTTTATAATCGCATCATCAGGCAGATATACCTGAACAAAAAGCTGAAATTAACATATATGAATAACATTTAGGGGTTTTAACAGCCACAAGACATCTAATACTATTTTAATAGCCAGTTTTGCTTCTTTTTGTGTATTTTATTTGGTTGTGTTAAAAATAAAAACATTAGCTGAACATATTTAGAGCTAGTATTAAATTCTGAAAGAAAGTAGCTATTATATTTGTAAACACAAGGATAAGTAGGTTTATATTTCTAATTTAACTCAATTATCATTTCTAATAATACTGTTTTTATTGTTTGTTAAGTGATATACCTGAGGTATACCTCAATAAATAGAGCAAGTAAACTAGACTGCATCTGAATATAAAAATATAAACTAAAATATATTTCTATGAACTCTAAAGTGTGAAAATCATTCAAATAAGACTTAATGGAAAATGGCTGCCCAAGATCATAGCCATCATAAACCATTTAGACAAAAAAGGCATGAGAGGAACAGCTGCTTGGGATTACTTGCATGCCATAGTGGCATACCTGGGGCTTCAAAATCCCCTGAGACAGGTGATAGCTTAAGTAGTTGGATCCCTGCCAACCACATGTAAGACACAGACTAAACTCTTGTCTCCTGACTTCAGCCTGCCTCAGACACAGCCACTGTGGGCATTTAAGGAGGGAACCAGCAGATGGGAGAGAGATCTCTTCCTCGCCCCACACCCCACCTTATATAAGATTTATTTATTTCAGAGGTAAAGTTATATACAGAGGGAGAGACAGAGAGAGGTCTTCCATCCACTGGTTCATTCCCCAAATGGCTGCAATGGCTGGTGCTGGGCCGATCAAACAAGGAGCTTCTTCCAGGTCTCCCATATAGGTACAGGGGCCCAAGCACTGAGGCCATCCTCCACTGCTTTTCCAGGCCATAGCAGAAAGCTGGATCGGAAGTGGAGCAGCCAGGACTCGAACTCGCACCCATATGGGATGCTGGTACCACAGATAGAGGCTTAACCTAGTATGTCATAGCGTTGGCCCCAAATAAATATTTTTTTTAAAGCGTATGAGAACTTAGTCTTTGAGAAAGAATATCCCTTGATTTCTTGCTATAAGACAAAGTCCTGTGGTTATGAGAAGATAAAGATTGCTTGCCAGCCCTGACTGTTAATGAACAACTTAATACATTATCCCTCTTAGTAAAAAAAAAAAAAAAAAAAAAAAAAAAAAAAAAAAAAAAAAAAGATTGCTTGCCAGCAAATAAGAGTTTTGAAAGAAAATTTTAAGTTTTTTTATTTGCTGTCTATCATAGCATTCTACCAATTGTACCTCTTTACCAGAAGTTTATCTTATTCATCGAGGAAAACATTTCCAGTTTTACTATTTAATTTATATTCTAAAAAATTATTTATAACACTTTCTCTTGCTTATACTCAACCTTTCTTAAATCTATATTAGGAAATATAATGTATAAAATGCTTCCAAACTATTGTTGGTATTGGGTAGATTAAAACAACAACAACAACAAAATTTTATCTTTACAGCATTTATAACCCCATTACGAAGACAAGCCCTATTTATTTATAACAAAAGATTATCTTTTGGACCTTTGTTGTACTCTTAAAATGTACAAATAATAACTGCATAGAAATAATTCAGTCTTGGCATAAATAGTCAGGAAATGGTGACTAGAAAGATAGTTTTACAAACTAAGGATGGGGGGATGGTTTCCTTAAAAATGATCTGCACCTTGAACTTTATTTGCTTTGGAAGTTATTTTCATTACTTAAAAAAAAATTTTTCCTCTTTTCAGCTTCATGGTGGATCCTGAACAACAATTAGATGTTCCTAGGACATTTTCTTTATGGTCCCAAGTACAAAACAAATGTTCTTATCTAAAATGTCAAACAGAACAATTTGTGTGGTTGTTAACTTACTGTATACTTCTGTTTAATGCATTTACTCTAAGTGCAGTAAAATGTATTCTGTATCTTTACCAGTCATGTGAAGTTGTCTTACCTTTCAAAGTTCACTTTCCCAATATTTGCTGCTCATTGTTTTGCTACATTGTAACCAAATTCCTAGTATATGAAAAAAGTGTATGCATAAAGGAATCACATTGTGAAAAAATGATAAAAATATTTAAACTGCAAACTTTGAGAATATTACTATTTAGGACAGGTTTTGTAGACTGTCATATACTATACAAAGGTTAAATCGGTGTATTGTGATTTTTAAATAACGATTTTCTGCAAGTGAAACTTATTCTTTAATAATGTCTGTTCATTCCCAACTCAGGATCCTAAGTCTATTCTCTACATTACTTAAAAGATTAGTACAAAGGCATAAAACAGCCTTGGCTATCACCTATAGAATCTCTGCCCATCTGTTAGCTTATAAAATGAGTTTCACAAGTGAATAATTCTGTGACAAGTTAGGATACCATTTACTAATGTAATATCATTATATCATCAGTTAGCACTTAATTCCCCTTACATTAAACATGAAAAAGTTTCACTTCGTGGAAATCTTGTTCAAATTTTATAACATGGATTCCATTTGTGTTCTAGAGACCTAACTTTTCTTATAAAATATAGACATCTGCATTTAAGAATTTCAAAATATTTTTAAAATAAAAGCTTAACCCAAATGAATATGAGGAAGTTTCAAAAAGCACAAAACATTAGAGTAGTAATAAAATTGGGAAAGAACTGGGCAGAAGATATCTATTTTCCAGTTTCAACACTAGAATGACAAACTATGTACTTATATTCCCTTCTCTACAAGCTCTTAAATTGTTTTTAATAATAAAAATTTTTCTGGTTATAAGTTCTGCTAATGAAAAAATATATATAGAAATGTGTCACTATAGGAGTCCAACTGCTTTTTTCATTCTTTGAAAACTCAATAGAAAAGGGAGTTTCTTTTACATAAAATCTGACAAATAATATCAGGCTAGTTTATGCAACATTAACTTTTACTAATACCTCTGTATACCCACAGTCCTCCATCTAAATAACATTTAAAATTTTTAATAATTTCTATGTAACATAAATTTTGACATACACATCCATATCAAGTATATATATCATATTGAGATGTGTGTTTGCGTGCCTCTGGTCAACTCAGACAAGCACTCTCAACACCTGGCTGGACTTTTAATTTATAAGCAAAGAAAAATATTAATGGAGAAGTACAAAGGCAAACATAACACACAGTTTTTGTGGTTACATATAAGGATGAAAAGACTAAAACCTAAAGGACTTTTGACAAATTGTTTTTGAAATCATTTATATCCAGCATTTCCTAAGATACATAGCTCCAGTCTGTCCATTTCAATATCCAATTCAAAAAGTATTTGGGCTATGAAGCAGTTTCTGAAGAAGCATAACAGTATGGTTTTAAAAGGGTTCTGCCCTCAGTAACAGTGCTAAATTTAATTTGGTATCTAGAGAGCCATTCCATTAAGTTCTATCACAGTCTTATACTAGAATCAAAAGGACCTGGTGATAGATTTAATGATGTAATTCTGATCTTAGCTCTTATATAGTTTATCATGTATGTGAGAGTGTATGTATTCACATACATATTATAATATAAAAGAAAAATAGAGCAAAAACAAATAAACTGGGCCCTAAGTATAAATAGTTCCTTTTAAAATAGAAAAAAAATTCAGTAACTTCATAAATTTATTGCTTATTTTAAAAACAATCCATTTTTCTGAGGGAATAAAGCACTAAAAAAGAGGGAGTGGGTACTGAAAGACAAAGATGGGAAATCATGGACTAAACACTTGAAATCTGGCTAACAGATTCAAAACCCAGGGAAGATAAAAAAAAAAAAAAAGGCAGGCACTAAGTTTAGGAGGTCACAATTCAGTAAAAAGAAATTTATCCAACAAACGATGGTCTTGAATACCTTTCCAATAGACTCAAGGATCTGAGAGAACAGAAGCAGCAGAGAGAATTTATTTTCACTTACCTTTACGTCAGCAGTTTTGACATTGTGCTGAAAAAAATCTTTAACAATAGTAACATCTAGAATGACAAACTACAGGAGGCTTATTGTATAACATTTCTAGAAATTAATGTACCGCAATTTGCAAATGTCTAAATTTTTCTTTTGGAAATTAGTTTTATTTAGCAACTGCTCAATTTTTATTGTTCATTTGATGAGACATGAGTAGCAGCTTTCAATTTGTTTCATTCACTACCACTGTTTCAAAATAGTCAATCTCTAGTAATTGTGAACCTCAGATTGCTATCAAAAACCTAGATACCAATCATATATTTTATAAAAAAAAATGCCTACTGAAAAATTCTCCCTCTTGTCATTGAAAATTAGGCACTGAACATCCTAAATCATTCTACACCTCTGGAGAGAGTGTAAGGATTCACTGAAGCACTGGTATCAAATCAGTGAGAACCTACTTTAAAAGCAAATTAACTATAAAAGAAATTCTATACCATTTATACCTTGTAGCAAATACTTTATATTTGAGAATCTTTACAGCTTACATGTCCATTCCATTATTACAAGTGATGAAACACAAAAATTGCAAGTAGCATGCAAATTATAAATACAGTCTTCCCACTTCACTAACCAAATTCCTACTTTTCAGTGTTACTTTGCAATTTATGCAGGAAACTGCCTGCAAAGCTGAAATTGATTAGAAAATTCTTTATAGTTTAAAATATCTTTCTCATTTTAGGAGAAACCAAATAGCCAACCATCAAAATTAAAAATAAAATGAATTGTCACAGTCCATTATAGTTATTGTTACTAGATCCACTTCATTTGCAGGTGTCCAAAATATAAAACGAATAATTCTTTATCTTCAAATTCATCTGTTCTTAAAATGCTACTTAAAACTCTGGTTGTTTTCCTGTAATACAAAAGAGTTGATTTATAAATTAGATTGGCTGAATATAGTTTTACTAGTTTATCAAAAGAAAAACTGAACTTACTCTTTGCAGATATAAATGCATGTTATTATAGAAACTATTAAAATAACTACAGTTGTCAAATAACATTCTGTGTTTCAAAAAAAAGGTACTTCATTTTTAATAAATTGTATTCCAAACCTGTGTTGCTTTGTTTCTGTGATACCTCATTTTTAAAAATGTTAAGGCATAAATCAAAATTCTAATGTATTCTAATATGTTTGTTTAAGAAAGTGTATGTCAAACATTTAAACAATAAAATAAATATGGAAAGACTTTTTTAAATTTTTAATTACTACTTGACAGGCAAAGAGGCAGAAAACTCCCATCTGCTAGTTCACTCCCCAAATATATTAGCAAGGACTGGGCATGGCTATAGGAATCAGGAAGTCAATCCAGGTCTTCAATGAGGGTGCCAGGAACCCAATTACTTGGACCATCAGCTCTACCTTCCAGGGTCTGCATTAGCAGGAAGCTGGTGTCAGAAGCCAAAGCCAGATATTAAACTTGGGTGTTATGATAGGGGGCCCAGAGTGTTAACTGGCCTCTTAACCACTAGGCCTAATGCCACCCCTAAAGATGGAAAATCTCCAAAGGAAAAAGGGAATGTATTTTATATAGCACCGAAGTTTATATTTCCTCTCACAAAGGACTACAAAAATCCACAATATCTTGGAACAGGCAGGAAAATCCAAACATCAAGTATATTTTTCCTCATTAAATATTGTGAGATATTATGAAAAAAATTTTTTTAAAAATGTCTAAGTTAAGGGGTTTAGGAAATATTAATATAAAGTATAAGCTTTTTAAAAAATTCTAATTGAGAAAAGATACTAATGGATCCCCATGGATCCACTGTAAACAGGAGACAATCATATGTATCTCATATTTGATCCATTCTCAGCCTATCTGTATTCTATCATCTCAGCAGAATACTAATTGCCTTTACCTATACAAAACAGTGTTGATGGAAACTAATTCAAACTCCAGTCAAATGTAAGTAGAACTGTGAAAGGACAGAAATCATTACTGTGTGCATAATGAGATAGGAACCCAAAACAGACCACATGCATTTTGCCAAAAAAGAGAGGACTATCCACTCAAACTTATTAATAGAATGGTTGAACATCCATGTAGGAAAAAATGTAGTTTTGCTCCTACCTCATAGAGTAAAATTAACTCCAGATAGACTATAGAAGTTAATTAAAAACAAGAGAATCTTCAGAATGATACAATATTTTCATGACCCTTTAATCAAAAAATATTTCATAAAAAATACAATTATTATATTAAAGTGGTAATTATAATTTGGTATGTTGTATTCATACATTATACTTGTACATTATACTCATCTTTCCAACTCTTATTTGTTTTCTGAATTATATTTCAAAATAAGAATGGTTCAAAGTCTAGAAGTATAATCAAAAATGTTAAAGACAAAAATTAGGGAATGCATTATTACAGTACAAAATTACAAAACTACTTACTGGTTTTTTAAGTACAATGGGATGATCAGGCAGAAAGTCTGGTTTTTTTCTGCAGATGGAAACACTTGAGAGCTTCAACAGGAAATCTCTGCTGTATTTAATTCTCTCTGTAGATATTAAACATTAAATGTAATGCTACACAACAAAATTCTGAATCACTTTTTGACTCATTTCTTTCCAGGTATTTCTTAACTACTTATGATTACATAAATTGACTAGTGTCTATGCAAAAGGTGGCAGAAGCTTTGAAAATTATATACTGCTTCCAATTTTCCTTTTACATGAAGAGGAAGCCAAGTAAATAAGGAACAATGGAAGAGTTTATTGATATATCTGGTTATGCAGATCTTGTAAAACGATCTAATATTATGAAGCATAATAGCAGTAACACCTACTGGGAAATTCAAATCCTGTCAAAATCAAACCTTGGGGCTGGCACCATGGCGCAGTAGGTTAATCCTCCACCTGCAGCGCCGGCATCCCATATGGGTGCCAGTTCTTGTCCCAGCTGCTCCACTTTCAATCCAGCTCTTTGCTGTGGCCTGGGATAGCAGAAGATGCCCCAAGTCCTTGGGCCCCTGCACCCACGTGGGAGACTGGGAAGAAGCACCTGGCTCCTAGCTTAGGATCGGCACAGCTCTGGCCATTGAGGCCATTTGGGGAGTGAACCAACGATCAAAAGACCTTTCTCTCTGTCTCTCTCTCATTGTCTAGCTCTCAAATAAATAAATCTTTTTTAAAAAATGGAACCTTGATAAGCTTTCATAATCTCAATCAATACTAAAAAATTAATAAAAATCAAAAACCAGGACTACATTAGGTACTGCTGAACAAGAGAGAAGAAGGAGAACAATGATTCAAGTACAGCACAGGCCGAGTGTTCTGTATCTGAAATGCCTGGGACCAGATGAAGTTCAGAATTTTATTAATTTGTGAGTATTAGATAGACTTTACCAGTTGAGCACCCCTAACCTGAAAAACTTGAAATCTAAAAGATTCCAAGATCCAGATCTTTATGGGTATCAGCACTCAAAAGTTTTGGATTTCACAGCATTCAGATTACAGACTTACAGCTTAGAGATGCTGTCTGTAGCTCTACAGATTTCTTATCAGAAATGATCATCAGAGGGGTCAGTATTGTTGTATAGATGCCACTGCCATTCAATGTGGGTGACAGTTTGTGTGTGGCTGCCCTACTTCCCATCCAGCTCCCTGCTAATGACCTGGGAAAAGCAGCAAAAGATGACCCAAGTGTTTGGGCCCCTGTACCCAGCTGAGAGACTCGAATTAGGCTCCTGGCTTAGGCATGTTCCAGCTCTGGCTGTTTTGGCTATCTGGGGTGTAAACCAGCAGATGGAGGATATCTCAGTCTCTCCCTCTGTCTCTGCAACTCTGGCTTTCAAATAAACAAATCTTTTTTTAAAAAAAGAAAAATAAATGATTGCCTGAATCTATCACTAAGATAGACCATATATTGGTCCAGAAGACAACTGGAACAATATTTTTGTAGTGCTAAAAGAAATAAGTGGTAACCCAGAATTCTACATCCAGTTGAGGAGGGCAAGAGATCTTGGGGAATGCATGTGAATTAAAGATAGTTTCAGATGAAGGAAAACAATTGATCACCAGCAAACCTGATCTATAAGAAATGCTGAAGAAAAGTTCTGGCTAAAGGGAAATGACGCTAGATAGGAACATTAAAAGATATAATAAATAGCTGATAACAGATGCCTCTTTTTTCCTCTAAGTTTCATAAAAATATGTAATAGTTGAAAGAAAAAGTTTTAACAGTTATCTAGTGTAGTTTCCATGCTATGGGGGCATATTTAACAACTATAGCAAAGGATCACTGCAGTAAAGGGAAGGAACCGCATGTAAGGTTCATCGTCACTATTATATTTGAAGTAGTACAATATTAATCCCAAGTAGAGAGATTATATATGTCATTACAATCACTAGAACATAATCTATACAGGTTAGATATTATGACAAAGAACAACCACTCTAAAATACACACTAAAAAATTTTAATAGACAAAATATTAAAAAAAAATCCGCAAGGTGGCAGGGAAGGAGAAAAGAAAAAGCAAACAAGCAAACAAAAATTATAAAAGACTAATAGAAAACAAATAGTAAAGTAATAGACTTAAATTCAACCATCTCAACAATCATATTAAATGTTAATAATCTAAACCAGGGTCTATAAAAGGCCAGCAAGCAAATATTTGAGTTTGGGGGCTATATGATCTGTCACAACTACCCAATTTTATATTAAAGACACAAAAGTAGCTCCAGATAGTACATAAAATAAAAGATGTAGCTGTGTTTCAATAAGCTTTACTTACAAAAATAAGCATTTGGAGATGAGTGACTCAGTGGTTAAGATGCTGCCTGGGACACAAACAGCCCCTATCAGAGTTCCTGGGTTTGTGTGCCAGCTCCACTTGTGACTCCAGCCTCTTTCCTAATGCACACTGTGGGAGGAATCAGTAATCCCTCAAGTAGTTAGATGTGTGCCATTCACATAGAAGACCTGGATCCAGTTCCAGATTCCTCACTTCAACCAGGCTCCTGCTCCAGCTATTGTGGGCATTTGGGGAGTCAATCAGTGGATGGAAGATTTTTTTTTCTCTCTCTCTCTCCTTCTGCTTTCTTTCAAATAAATAAATAAAAATTTAAAAATAGGTATTTAACCTGCAGGTCATAATTTTCTGACCCCTAGGTTAAACAAACACATTAAAGGCTACAAAACTTGACAAGGTAGATTAAAAAGAAAAAAAAGACACTATTACATTCTATCTGCAAAAGACACAGTTTTTTTTTTTTTTTTATTTGACAGAGTTAGATAGTGAGAGAGAGAGAGAGACAGAAAGGTCTTCCTTCCATTGGATCACTCCCCAAATGGCCACTATGGCCGGTGCTGCACCAATCCGAAGCCAGGAGCCAGGTGCTTCTTCCTAGCCTCCCATGCGGGTGCAGGGACCCAAGGACTTGGGTCATCCTCCACTGTCCTCCCGGGCCACAGCAGAGAGCTGGACTGGAAGAGGAGCAACTGGGACTAGAACCCGGCACCCATATGGGATGCCGGCGCCATAGACGGAGGATTAACCAAGTGAGCCATGGCTCTGGCCCCAAAGACACATTTTTAAAAAGATTTATTTATTTATTTGAGAGGCAGAGTTACAGAGAGAGAACAGGATAAAGAAAGGTCTTCCATCCACCAGTTCACTCCCCAAAGAGCCACAATGGCCGGAGCTGGGCCGACCTGAACCCACAAGCTTCTTCCGGGTCTCCTACATAAGTGCAGGGTCTAAGCACACCCGCTATCTTCCACTATTTTCCCAGGCCATTAGCAAAGAGCTGGATCAGAAGTGGGGCAACTCGTACTTGAACCTGTGCCCATATAGGATGCCTTTACTGCACGCAGAGGCTTAACATAATTTGCCACAGCAGCAGCCCAAGACACACATATTAAAGACATGTTTAGGTTGAAAGCAAATGGATGGGCAGGATTGTGTCATGGTGGATTAAGCCACTGCTTGTGCCACCCACATTCTATATCAGAGTGACAGTTCAAGCCCCAGCTACTCCATTTCCAATCCAGCTGCTTGCTCATGTGCCAGGCAAGCAGTGGATGATAGCTTAAGTACTTGAATTCCTGCCACCCATGTGGGAGACCCAGATCCAGGCTCCTAGCTTTAGTCTGGCCCAGCCCTGGCTGCTTCAGCCATATGGGAAATGAACTAATCAATAGAAATCCTCACTCTCTCTCCCTCTCTCCCCCTCCTCTCTCCTCCTCATCCCCTCCCCTCTTCCCTGCCCCTCTCCCCCTCACGCACCTCTCTCATTGCTGAGGAAACAGAACTTTTACTGAGGAATTTACAGATCCTTTGTGTGGTCCTTGGGACAGAGCAGATGAGTATTATACCCACCAGTGCTAGAACTCAGGCACTGGACTCCTTTGAGGAGAGGAGCTCAGCTGAGCAGAATAAATTTCCCTTCTGATTAAAAAAGAGAGAGAGAAAAGATTTACCATGCCAAATCAGGGTGTCATCGTAGGCATGCCTTTAACCCTAGAGAACTGAACAAAGTGCTCAGGCCACAACCACTACAAGCCTCTAGATAGTCACTGAAAGCAGACATTCCACTTTAATCTATAGCGTCATAGTTCATAGTACAAAGAGAAAAGCTACCACAGCAAAAACAACAAAAAACGAAGATACCAGTGAGCATCTCCACAAATGCCAAACACAAATGCACCAATACAAGAAACAAGAAAAAGGAAGACAATATGATGCCCCTAAAAGAACACAACACTTCAATACTAGATTGTGAATATGAGATGGCAGAAATGCAAGAAATGGAATTCAAAAAATTTATCATAAGATTACACAAAAGTAATCAGAAGTATGTGCACGAACTACTGAAATCTGTACATGACATAAAAGAAGATCTTAAAGAGAAATAAAAATTCAATGAAGAATCCAACAGAAAAAATAAAAAATGAAGTGGAGAGCCTTAACAACATAATCAGTGAAGCAGAAGAAAGAATATTGGACTTAGAAGACAAAGCAGAGGAAATTATACAGTCAAACCAAAGACAAGAAGAGGAAATTAGAAAATTAAAAAATACTTGGGAATCTATAGGATACTATAAAGAGACACAATATACAGGCTCTAGGAGTTCCTGAAGTCATGGAAAGAGAGAAAGGATTAGAAGGCCTTTTTAGCGAAACAATAACCAAAAACTTCCCTAATTTGGAGAAAGAAAGGGACATCCAAGTACAGGGGGAAAAGAACTCCTAATAGATATGACAAGAGAAGATCCTCACCATGACACAATGTAATCAAACTCACCACAGTAAAACATTAAGAGAAGATTCTAAAATATGCACAAGAGAAATGCCAGATTAATTTCAGAGGAGCTCTAATTAGACTCACAGCAAACTTTACATCAGAAATTCCACAGGCTAGGAGAGATGTTGAGACATATAGTCCAAGTCTTAAGAGACAAAAAATGTCACCCCAGAATATTATACCCTGCAAAGCTCTCATTTATGAATAAAGGTGAAATGAAGACCTTCCATAACAAAAATTGAAAGAATTTGTCACCACCTGTCCATCCCTACAGAAGTAGCATACAGCAACACAGAAACATGGTTATCAGTATGAAAGAAGGTAAAGGAAGAATATATCTCAGTAAAAATTCAAAGAAAATTCAAAGAAAAAATAGGAATGTTTTTGAAAAAAAGGCAGGGCGAAGTTGTTACTTATCAAGAGTCACCTTGAATGTAAATGGCCTCAACTTCCCAGTTAAATGAGACAGACTGGCTAAATGGATTAAAAAACAAAACCCATCTATTTGCTGCTGACAAGAAACACACCTTACCAACAAAGGTGCACACAAACTGAAAGTATAAAGATGGAAAAAGATATCCCATGCCAACAGAAACAAAAAGGAGCTGGTGTGGCCATCTTAATCTCAGACAAAATAGACTTAAAAACTGTTAAAAGATGAAAATGGACACTATATAATGATTAAGGGAGCAATTCAACAGGAAAATATAACTATTATAAATGTATATGCACACAATACAGGGCACCTGGCTATTTAAAATAAATGTTAAGGGATTTAAAGAGAGACTTAGACTCCAATACAGTAGTAATAGGGATGCTCCACTTTCAGCAATGGAGAGATCAACCAGACAGAAAATCAACAAGGAAACAGCAGATTTAATTGACACTATAGACCTAATAGACCTAACAGATATCTACAGAACTTTTCATCCTACAGTTGCAGAATACACATTCTTCTCAGCAGTGCATGGAACTTTCTTAGGATTGACCTATACATACTAGGCCACAAAGCAAGTCTCAGAAAATAAAAAAAAAAAAAATCAAAATCATACCATGCATCTTCTTGGACCACAATGGAATGAAGCTGGAAATCAGCAACTTAGGAATCTCTAGAGTATATGCAAACACATGGAGACAGAACAATAAGCTCCTGAATGAAAACTGGGTCATAGAAGAAATCAAAAGAGGAGAAGTCAAAAAATTTCTGGAAATAAATGACAACACAACATATCAAAACTTATGGGATACAGCAAAAGCAGTATTAAAAAGAAAGTTTATAGCAATAGGTGCCTACATCAAGAAATTGTAAAAGCACCAAATAAATGAATTATCAATGAATCTCAAGGATCTAGAAAACAACATCAAACCAAGCCCAAAACTAATAGAATAATTAGAGAAGAAATCAACAAAATGGAATTAAAAAACAAACAGCTGGTTTTCTGAAAAAATAAACAAAATTGACACACCACTGGACCAATTAACCAAAAAAAAAAAAAAAAGGAGAAAAGACCCAAATCAATAGAGATGAAAAAGGAAATAACAATAGATACCACAGAAATAAATATCATCAGAAATTAATATAAAGAGCTGTCTTCCAACAACTTGTAAAACCTAGAAGAAATGGACAGATGCCTGGACACATACAACCTACCTAAATTGAGCCATTAAGACACAGAAAACCTAAACAGACCCATAACCAAGACAAAATTGAATCAGTAATAAAAGCCCACCAAACAAAGAAAAGCCCAGGACAAGATGGCTTCACTGCTGAATTCTACCAGACACTTAAAGAACTATCTCCCATTCTTTTCAAGTTATTCCAAATAACTCAAAGAGTAGGAATCCTCCCAAATATTTCTATGAAGCCAGCATCACCTTAATTCCTACACCTGAAAAAGATGCAACAGAGAATTACAGACCAATTTCCCTGAAAACATAGAAGCAAAAATCCTCAACAAAATTCTAGCCAATTGAATCCAACAACACATCAGAAAGATCATTCACCCAGACCAAGTGGGATTTATCCCTGGTATGAAGGGATGGTTCAAAATTCGCAAATCAATCCATCTGATACATCACATTAAAAAAACTCCTGAACAAAAACCATATGGTTATCTCAATAGATGCAGAGAAAGCATTTGATAAAATACAACACCTTATTATGATGAAAACTCTAAGCAAATTGGGTATAGAAGTAACATTCTTCAAACACAATCAAGGTAATTTATGAAAAACCTATGGCCATACTACTATTGAATGGGGAAATGTTGGAAGCATTCCCACTGGGATCCAGTACCAGACCGGGATGCCCACTCTCACCATTGCTATTCCATATAGTCCTAGAAACTTTAGCCAGATCCATCAGGCAACAAAAAGAAATCAAAAGGATACATATTGAGAAGGAAGAAGTCAAACTATCTCTATTTGCAGATGAAATGATTCTATATATAGGGCATCCAAAAACTCCACTAAGAGACTATTGGAAATCAAATAAGAGTTTGGTGAAATAGTAGGATATAAAGTCAATACATAAAAATCAACAGCCTTTGTATACACAGACAATGCCATGTCGAGAAAGAACTTTTTTATAGAAAACTTTTAATAAATATAAATTTTGAAAGTACAATTTTTGGATTATAGTGGTTCTTTCCCCCATAACCACCCTCCCACCTGCAAACCATACCATCTCCTACTCCCTCTCCCATCCCATTCTTCATTAAGATTCATTTTTAATTATCTTTATATACAGAAGATCAACTCTATGCTAAGTAAAGATTTCAACAGTTTGCACCCACACAGACACATAAAATATAAAGTACTGTTGGAAGACTAGTTTTACCATTAATTCTCATAGTACAACACATTAAGGACAGAGGTCCTACATGGGGAGTAAGTGCACAGTGACTCCTGTTGTTGATTTAACAATTGACACTCTTATTTATGATATCAGTAATCACCCGAGGCTCTTGTCATGAGCTGCCAAGGCTATGGAGGAAGCCTCTTGAGTTCGCCAACTCTGATCTTATTTAGACAAGGCCATAACCAAAGTGGAAGTTCTCTCCTCCCTTCAGAGAAAGGTATCTCCTTCTTTGATGGCCCCTTCGAGCAAAGCAATCTTATACAACAAAGACAAAGCAGGAGGCATCACAGTACCAGATTTCAAGGCATATTACAAGGCAGTTATAATCAAAACAGTCTAGTACGGGTACAAAAACAGATGGATAGAGCAATGGAACAGAACAGAAACACCAGAAATCAACCCAAACATCTACAACCAACTTACATTTGATCAAGGAGCTAAAACCAACCCCTGGAGCAAGGACAGTCTATTCAACAAAGGTGCTAGGAAAACTTGTTTTCCATGTGCAGAATCATGAAGCAAGATCCCTACATTACACCTTACACAAAAATCCACTCAAAATGGATTAAAGATCTTGGAATTGTATCTAGAAAGCACATTGAATACGTTAAAAACTAATTAAAATTAAAACTAACTAAATAAAAAGATGTTTTAAGGCTTTCCCAGGTGATTAAGTATGAATCCTAAACTGAGACCCACTAAACTAAAAGAAAACATTTCTCCAAATGTCACACAGGAAGTGGGAAAGTTCAGAAATGAGTAATAAATGAGAATCATCTCAAAATAACTTATCTTGAATTTTTAAAATTTGGTTTTAAAAAAGAACAAGAAATAAAATAGATGCTATAAATGTAAAACATTATTGTGATGTGATAATCATGAATATTCTGTAAACATCTGTGCTTGAGAAGTTAAATAACATATGAATTGCAATTAAAATTATCTACACACAAAAAAATATCTAAATCCACAACCTGATGTCATCAGATTATCAGAGAACATTAGTGAAACCCTGCAAAACATTGGCACAAGCAAGGACTTCTTGGAAAAGACCTCAGAGGCACAGTCAAAACCAAAATTAACATATGGGATTACTTCAAATTGAGAAGTTTCTGTACAGCAAAAAAAAAAAAAAAAAAAAAAAAAAAAAAAACAAGAAAGAGGCAACCGACAGAATGGGAGAAATTATTTGCAAACCATGCAACCGATAAAGGATTAAACCAGAATATACAATGAGATCAAGAAACTCCACAACAAGAAAACAACCCACTTAAGAGATGGGACAAGGGATTAAACACATATTTTTCTTTTTAAGATTTTATTTATTTACTTGAGAGGTAGAATTACAGACATTGAGAGGGGGAGACTGAGAGAAAGGTCTACCTTCCGTTGGTTCACTCCCCAAAGGGCAACAACAGCCGGAGCTATGCCAATCTGAAGCCAGGAGCCAGGAGCTTCTTCCCGATCTCCCACGTGGGTGCAGGGACCCAAGGACTTGGGCCATCTTCTATTGCTTTCCCAGGCCATAGCACAGAGCTGGATGGGAAGGGAAGCAGCCGGAACTAGAACCAGTGCCCATCTGGGATTCCGACGCCACAGGCGGAGGGTTAACCTACTGTGCCACAGTGCCGGCCCCATAAACATACATTTCTCAAAAAAGAAAATTCAAATGGCCAGCAGACACATGAAAAATGTTCAGGATCATGAGCCCTCAGTGAAATGCAAATCAAAACCACAATGAAGTTTAACCTTACCCCCATTAGAATAGCTTTCATACAGAAATCAACAAACAACAAATGCTGGCAAGGATATGGGAGGAAAGGGTACCCTAATCCACTGTTGGTTGGAATGCAAACTGGTAAAACTACTAGGGAAGACAGTTTGGAGATTCCTCAGAAATCTGAATCCTATCATATGAGCCAACCATCCCATTCCTCAGAATTTACCCAAGGGAAATGAAATCAGCAAATAACAGAGTTATCTGCACCTCCATGTTAACTGTAGCTCAAGTCACAATAGCTAAGACATGGAATCAGCCTAAATGCCCATCAACAGAAGACTGGGTAAAGAAATTATGTGATATGCACTCTGTGGAGTACTACACAGCGGTTAAAAAAAATGAAATCTGGTCATTTGCAACAAAATGGATGAATCTGGAAAACATCATACTTAGTGAAATTAGCCAGCCCCAAAGGGACAAATACCATATGTTCTCCCTGGCCTGTGACAACTAACAGAGCATTTGAAAGGAAACCTGTAGAAGTGAAACTGACACTATGAGAAGCAATGACTTGAACAGCCCTTGTCTTGACTGTCAAAGAACAGGTTTTTTTTTTTTTATTATTTCCTTTTTCTACTTAATACCATTGGTTGAACTCTTTACATAACACAGAATTATTCATAGCTATATAAAGTCAATTGAAAATAGATCCCAGTAAAAAATAAGAGTGGGAATAAGAGAGAGAGGAGCTGTACAGTTCAGCACACAGATTTACCCCTAAGGGTAAAGCTAAAAACTTGCCATGGGATTCCAAATCCCATTAAGTTGAGTGATACTAATGCCATCTTACATGTTAAAGTAATGATATTAAGTGTGTAATTGATCATACAGATAGGATTAAGTGTCAAAGGGATCACATAAATAAGACCAAGTATCTGGTAATAATAATAGATAGAATTAAAAAGGAGAGAATGTTCCAACATGGGAAGAAGTCCACACAGCAGACTCATAGAATGAAAAATGCCCTAAATATCACCCTAACCTCAGAATCATCCCTTAAGGCATTCGGATCTGGCTGAAAAGCTCATGAGGGCATTTCAGGCATGGAAAGCCAAGACACTGTGGCAAAAACATACTGTACACGAAGGATCTCTGTGTCTGAGACCCATTAGAAAGAAGGGGCCATCAAAGAAGGATGTACTTTTCTCTGAAGGGAGGAGAGAACTTCCACTTTGCTTATGGCCCTGTCTAAATACTGATGGAGATTGTGGACTCAAAACGCTTCCATAGCCATGGCAGCTCATGTTAAGAGCCTTGGGGGATCACTGACATCATCAATAAGAATGTTAATTGTTAAATCAACAAAAGGAGTCACTGTGCATTTACTCCCCATGTAGGACCTCTGTCCTTAGAGTTGTACTGTGAGAATTAACTGTAAAAAATTGGTTTCAAACAGCACTTCATAGTTTTTGTGTATGTGTGTGGGTGCAAACTGTTGAAATCTTTACTTAGTATGGAGTTGGTATTCTGTATATAAAGTTAATTAAAAATGAATCTTTATGAAGAATGGGATGGGAGAGGGAGTAGGAGGTGGGATAGGAGTGGGGGTGGGAGGGTGGGTATGGGGGGAAGAACAACTATATTCCTGTAACTATACCTGTGAGATCTGTATTCATTAAATAAAAGCTTTCTTTAAAAAATTAACTTTAAAAAAAGAAATACAGCTGCCCTAGAAAAGTTTGACAGTTCTTCAAGCAAAATTACCATTTAATGCAGCACTTCCACTTTTAAATGTATATTCAAGAGACATAAAAGCAAAAGAAAAACAAAGCAAATGTTAGCTCCAGATAAATAAAGGATTAAATGGAGAAAAGTTACCTCTTGGCTAAGCAGCTATATTTACAGTTATTACTAAATACACATTGATTAACACTTTAACTGAAACTTGCAAAATAATCTTGTGGAGGGGAGGGACGATAAAAGAGGTAAGAAGTGAGAGGACTGATATGGAAGAATTAATGTAGTAATGTCCCATTACTACAATAGGACATCAACATTTAACATAAAATCTGAGACATTTGGGGGCCAGCAATGTCACACTGCAGTGTTGCAGGTTTAGCTGCTGCCTGCTACACTACCATCCCTTACGGGCACTGGTTCAAATCCCAGCTGCTCTACTTCCAAACCAATTCCCTGCTAATGTGCCTGGAAAAGCAGCAGAATATGACCTAAGTACTTGGTCCCCTGCAGCTACATGGAAGACTAGATAAGTCTTTCAGTTTGGCTCAGCCCCAGCCACTATGGACATTTGGGAAGTGAACCAGCAGATGGAAGATTCTCTCTCTATATATCCCTCTCTCCTAAATAAAATAAATCTTTTTTAAAATAAGGTTTTATTTATTTGAGAGGTACAGTTACAGATAGTAAGAGGGAAAAGACAGAGAGAAAGGTCTTCCTTCTGTTGGTTCACTCCCCAGATGGCCACAACAGCTGGAGCTGCGCCAATCCGAAGCCAGGAGCCAGGTGCTTCTTCCCGGTCTCCCATGCAGGTGCAGGGACCCAAGGACTTGGGCCATCTTCTATTGCTTTCCCAGGCCATAGCAGAGAGCTGGATTAGAAGAAGGGCAACAGGGACTAGAACCCACACCCATATGGGATGCCGGCACCACAGGCAGAGGCGCCAGCCCCTAAAATAAATCTTTTTAAAGAACCAGATATTTGAAAACAATTTAAATATTTTATTTAGAAATACATGGATAGAATACTATTAAAAAATCTAGTAGATTTTATTAAAAACTTTTTAAGTTTCAAGCTATATACATAGCTTGACTGACAAAATTTGAAAATTAAACAAACCTAAATTTGTTCTCCCCCAAGAACAGTTCTTTTTGGTAGATTTATTTATTCATTTGAGAGGCAGAGAAAGATAGACAGACCTACCCATCTGCTGGTTCATCCACATGTCTGTAGCAGCCTGGGCTGGGCCAAGCTAAAGCAAGGAATTGGATCCAGGACTTCCCTGTGGATGGCAGGGACCCAACTATCTGAACTATCACCTGCTGCCTCCCAGGGTCTACCTTAGTGGAAAGGTGCAATGAGGAGCTGAACCAGGACTCAAACCTGGGCATGCTGATAAGGGATGTAGGTATTCCACCTGGCATCTTAACTGCTAAACCAAACATCCAGTTAATTTATCACAATGTACATATGACTAACTTCTACCTATTGGATGTAAAGCAGAAGTAATATCTTCAACTCCTGGGTCATACTCTTAAAGAAAACCTTCTTCCCCACTTCCTTCTTAGTGATGGTGGGAGCAGAGCTGCAGAGCTCATTGTCTCAGACAATGAGATGGAAGCCATGTGTTGAGGATAGGAAAGCAATTAAGACAGAACATGAGGGCAGTAGCAATTTCATAGGGCAGAACCAGTACACCAGCTCAGAATTTTACATGATACAGAAAATACAGAAATAGTTGAACAGAATTGAAGTTCCTAAAAAAATTAAAAGAACTGTGTGTTATCCAGCAGGAAATTAAACCAGCACACTGAAAAGCTATCTTTACTCCCAGGTTTATTGCAGTACTATTTATAATAGCCAAGATATGGAACCATCGTATGAGCCCAACAATGAAAAAATATATAAAACAAATTTGATATTACATACATATGAAGAATACTAAAAGAATACTACTTGTGGGACATGTACTCTATAGAATACTATACAGCAGTAAAAAAAAAATGAAATCCGGTCATTTGCAACAAAACGGAGGAATCTGGAAAACATCATGCTGAGTGAAATAAGCCAGTCCCAGAGGGACAAATATCATATATTCTCCCTGATCAGTGACAACTAACTGAGCACCAAAAAGGAAACCTGTTGAAGTGAAATGGACACTATGTGAAACAATGACTTGATCAGTCCTTGTCCTTACTATTGATGTACAACTTAATACTTTATCCCTTTTAGTATTTTTTTTTGTTCTAGTACTATTGGTTGAACTCTGTAATTAGCACACAATTATTCTTAGGTGTTTAAATTTAACTGAAAACTGATCTCTGTTAAATATAAGAGTGGGAATAAGAAAGGGAGATGTACAATTTGGGACAAGCTCAAGCTGACTTGCCCCAAATGTTAGTTTTAGAAACGTGCCTGGGGATTCCAATTCCATCAAGGTGGCATGTACCAATGCCATCTCACTAGTCCAAGTGATCAATTTCAGTACACAATTGATCACACTGATAGGTCTAAGAGTCAAAGGAATCACATAAATAAGACTAGTGTCTGCTAATACTAACTGACAGAATTAAAAAGGAAGAGAATGATCCAACATGGGAAGCAGGATACACAGCAGACTCATAGAAGGGCAGATGTCCTAAACAGCACTCTGGCCTCAGAATCAGCCTTTAAGGCATTCGGATCTGGCTGAAGAGACCATGAGCCTATTATAGGCATGGAAAGCCAAGACACTCTGGCAAAAAAAAAAAAAAAAAAAAAACCACACACACACACCTAAATAAAAGATCTCTGCGAGTGGAAAGAACGGGCCATTCAAGAAGGAGGTACCTTTCTCTGAAGGGAGTAAAGAACTTCCACTTTGACTATGACCTTGTCTAAATAAGATCAGAGTTGGCGAACTCAAAAGGCTTCCATAGCCTTGGCAACTCATGACAAGAGCCTAGGGAGATTACTGACACCATAAACAAGAGTGTCAATTTGTTAAGTCAACAACAGGAGTCACTGTGCACTTATTCCTCATGTAGGATCTCTGTCCTTAATGTGTTGTTCAATGTGAATTAATGCTATAACTAGTACTCAAACAGTATTTTACACTTTATGTTTCTGTGTGGGTGCAAACTGTTGAAATCTTTATTTCATATATGCTAAATTGATCTTCTATATATAAAGAGAATTGAAAATGAATCTTGATGTGATTGGAATGGGAGAGGGAGCGGGAGATGGGAGGGTTGCGGGAGGGAGGAAAGTTATGGGGGGGGAAGCCATTGTAATCCATAAGCTATACTTTGGAAATTTATATTTATTAAATAAAAGTGAAAAAAAAAGAATACTACTTAGCCATAAGAAAGAATGAAATCCTGTCATCTGCAGCAACGTGGATGAACCTGGAGTACATTAAGTGAAATAAGCAGGAACAAAAAGATAAATGCCACATGAACTTAGCTCTTTTATGGATTCTAAAAAAGCTTCTCTGATAGAAGCACACAATAAGATAGTGATTACTAGAAGCCAACCAGGTAGGGGGATGCTAGCTAGAGATTGGTTAATAGCTACAAAGTTATAGTTAATAAGGGGATAATAACTATAGTTGCACAGTAGGGCAACTATAGTTAACAATATTGTACTTTCTATTTCAACTTAACTAGAAGAGTAAGTTCTGAATATTCTAACAAGAAAGAAAGAATAAATGAGATGAAGAATATGTTGAATACCATCAGATCATCAGGCAGTGTGAACATGTACTGAAACTTCACACTATACTTCATAAATATATATAAGTGTTATATATCAATTTAAATAACATAAAAGAATATAGAAATAAACATCTATCTTGCTTAAGTCATTTCCTTTAAATAAGTCAAACCAACACAGAAGTCAACCTAAACAAATACAGTAAAGCATCTTGTATGCACAGGTTTTCAGCAAAACAAAGTAACATTAACTTTCTATGAATGCTAAGTCATTCTGTGATGACATATGTAAGCGATAATAAAATTTTACCTTTTTTAACTGGAGACTGATGTTGCTGTTGTTCACTGAGACCTTGAGAAAAGGTTTGCATTCCATTCGTCTTACACTATAGAACAAAAAGAAAATACATTTCTTAACTCGGGTTTAAAACCTTTAAAATAAACTTTTTAACACCCAAAATATTTTTCTAATAATCAAAGTATTAGTCAAGGCATATTTTAGGAATAAAAAATAACCAAAAATTTCTAAGTCTGCTCATTAAAAATAACAAAACCATGTTTCAAAACAGATTCACATACCTAATCCGTAACAATGTTTTATCATAATTATATTTTTGAAAAGAAAGCCAAAGGTGAATCGTACTTTAAATTGATAAACACATTTATTCAAAATACTCAATAATTAAAGTATTTGCTTTTTCAATGCCATATGAAAGTAGCCCAATACCTTGGAAATAGAAGATAGGAAAAAAAAAAAGATCCATCCAATGAGTCAAAGAAAATGAGAAACACTGGCAGAGCTCAATGTTCTGAAGAGAGGTAAACGTTAGCCCAGAGTTTTCCACTCTACTTGTTAGACTTTATTTCTTGCAAGACTGGCAAAACTAATTGATGACATGTAAAAAGCCCATTTTTAAAACTTCTTTTTTTCTGATTCCATGCTTATCAAGAAATATTCTGATTATAATCTGGTTTCCCATAAGGCAGGTAATACACCAGCTATACCAATAAAGAGAACTTCAGAGCACAATACAGCAAAATTTCTTGTAATAAGTGGTTTTCTGATTTTACAAATCATTTTAACAGACGTCAATACAATCTGCCCTTGAGGGATGATCTCTTCTTTACTACCAAAAATCAGTGTGCAAATAGCCCCTAGATAATTCATATAGATTTCTTGAGAGACATATATTCTAAAATTGAACATCTCTGCTCCACCAATCATTGTATTATCAAATTATATGTCATTCCTTAAATTTCTGCAAATACTGCCAAGGTAACACTTTCTAAAAGCAGAAGAACTAATGGATATAATTATATATGCTACTGAGAAAATAGAGTAAGTCATCAGAAAAACAAACAAGTTTCAGCAGCATTTTTAAACAGAGATAAAGTAGAAAATGCCAAATATTTTGGCTCACCAAATTATATTTATTTCATTAATTATAATGTGGCATTCTAGAAATGTTTCCTATACTTGAAAATTTTAGCATATACAGACATAAGCTCTTAACACTTAGTTTTTAATACAATATAAAGTCATTTAATTAAAGTATCATATGGTATAATGTAAGTCAAGCATTATGATCATCATCTCAGCCAAGGAAAGTAAGGACAAGAAGCGTTTGAGATCAACTCAAAAATACATATGTCTGCAAATAATTCATAGGGATATGTATATTTATTTTAAAAGTACATGTTTCAATATTTTTACATCAAAGTAACCAACTTTTAACCTCATATTGCCACAATTTTTTTCTAAGTGTCTTTGTAGATAAGAGATTGTTGAGCTAGGAAACTCAGGACTACCACATGTAGTTATGAAAGTTGTGTATCTAAAAGGCACAATTCATAGCAAAGGTATTGTAGATTTCCTAGTAGGCAGCAAAGTATACCATTATTAAAAAAAAAAGTATTAGTTACATAATTTCCACTTTGTCTCCTAATACTTTAAACATGATAAATGAGTAGCAGTGACCCTGTAGAACCCATTCATTAACACAGGAATGCCTATGACATGATAAGCACTTTGTTTTGTATCAGAAATGAGTACAAAGTTAAACATCTCACTGCAATATTATCTTCACACTTGTAAATTAAAAAGTAGACAGAAAAATAAAATACCTATTCAGTAAAATTTCAGAAGCTCAAAAAATATACAGAAAGTTCAATAGCAGTATTAAGGGTATTAAATTGGCTTTGAAATATCAGAAAAGGCTTTACATAGGATGTTGATGCTTAAGCAGATACTTGAAAAACTAGCAGAATGCATGTTTATTGAGGAGCATGGGATAATATAGCTAGTTCAAGAAATGGAAAAAGATTATAGAACACTCCACAAAATAGCTACTAGATGTATTAAGCGAGTTTAACAAGGTCAACATACAAAAAGCATTCTATTTCTTTTGAAAAATTTTTATTTATCTGAAAAGCAGAAAGAGAATTCTCCCACCCAATAGTTCACTCCACAAATGCTCACAAAGGCCAGGCCAAACCCAAGAGCCCGGAGAACTCAATTTGGTCTCCTCCATGAATGGAATGGTCCCAACTTCTCAAATCTTCCCTGCTCCCTCTCAGGGTATGCACTGGAAGTTAGAATCAAGAATAGAATGGACTTGAATGCAGGCATTCTAATGGGATGCAGGTATCCCCCCATCTGAATTACTTCATCAAATGCCTGACCATTTTAATTTTTGTTTATTAATTTGAGAGAGGGAGAGAGTGAGTTCACATCCATGGGTTCACTCCAGAAATGCTCACAATACACAGGGCCCGGCCAAGCCAAAGCTGGGATCCAGAAACTCAGTCAGGGTCTTCCACATGGCTGATAGAGACCCAAATACTTCAGCCATCACTACTGCCTTGCAGGGTGTGTATTGGCAAGAAGCTGGAATTAGGAGTGGAGCAGGGACCTGAACCCAGGAACCCCAACGTGAGATACAGGCCAACTGTATTTCTATATCCTAGCAACCAACAGGTAGAATTTGAAATTTATGTAACATGTCCTTTCCAGTAGTATGAAATATATTTAAAAACTACAATTTAACAAAGAGTGTTCAAGACAGCTATGCTGGATACATAGAGATATGCCAGGTTCACCAACAATATGACTCAATATTGTTAAAATGTCAATTATTTCTAAACTATAGATTTAATCAAAACACAATAAACATATTTTATAGAACTTGGCAAGCTCATCTAAAACTTTTGTGTAAATGCAAGTGACCTAAAACAGCCAAGACAAATTTTAAAAAAAAGTAAAAATGAAAAGTCATGATCTTTCACTGATTTCTAGCAACAGTGGACTCTAAAGTGTGACTCTGAAATAAAGATACTTTAATCAACAGAATAGTTTTAAAATAAATTCATGTATTATAATATATTGACTTTCCACAAACTCTTATGATTCAACAACAAAGACAGCACAAATAAAAGACACTAGCAAGATAAAAGTTCACTCAAAGGAAAGAAAAAGAAAACACAAATGTCAAACTCATAAGATGCTCAATCTCATTAGTCACAAGGAAAATGTAAATTTAAAATGAGATATGACTATTCACACATTACAAAAACTCACAATACTAATGTTGGCAAAGCTGTAAAGCAACAGAAACTCACAAACACTGCTAAGAATGCAAAGCTGTAAAACCACTTTGGAAAACAGTTTCCTATTATACTCTATAAAGCTAAATAAATGTATATGACCCATCAACTCCTCTCCTAGTTATTGTATATGTATTCACACATACTTGAACATGACAGCCTGTCACAGCAGCATTAACAGCAAAATACTCTATATAACCCAATATCCATAAATTGATGAATAAGCATGTTGTATATTATACAGGATACTACTTCATATTAAAAAGAAACTGACTATAGACATATACAACAACATGGAAGAATCTCAAAAGCACTATGCTGAGCAAAAGGAACCAATACCAGCAGTGGGCCTTGCGGTGCAGTGAAGAGCCCATTTGAGACACCTGTGTTCCATATCCCAGTATGTGGGTTCAAGTCCCTCCTCAACTTCCAATTCAGCTTCCTGCTACTGACATCCTTGGAGAGAGCGGGTGATAACTCAAGTACCTGGCTTCCTGCCACCCACATGGGAGACCCAGATAGAGTTCCAGGTTCTTGGCTTTAGCCTGGTCTAGACCCAGTAATTATGGGCATTTGGGGAGTGAACCAGCACATGGAAGATCTTTCTCTGTTGCTTTTCAAATACACTTAAAAAAAAAAAAAACCAAGAACTATATATGGCATGATTTCATTTCATTTATATGAAATTCTCAACATTCAAAACTAACCCAAGGAAAGCAGGTCAGTGGATATGTGGAATAAGAAGGAAGATAAGCAATTCATGCAAGTGGCAGGGTTGAATGTCTGCAAATGGACATAAGAACACTTTGAGGAAAGATGGAAATGTTCTACATCTTCATTCTGGGGTTTGTACATAGGGGAAAATATTTTTCAAAATTCATTGAAGGGCTGGCGCTGTAGCGTAGCAGTTAAAGCTGCCACCTGCAGTGCCAGCATCCCATGTGGGCACAGGTTCAAGTCCTAGCTGCTCCACTTTTTTTTTAAAGGTTTATTTATTTATTTGAAAGTCAGAATTACACAGAGAGAGGAGAGGCATAGAAAGGTCTTCCATCCAGCGGTACACTCCCTAATTGGCCACAATGGGCGGAGCTGCACCATTCTGAAGCCATGAGCCAGGAGTATCCTCCAGGTCCTACCATGTGGGTGCAGGGGCCCAAGGACCTGGGCCAGCCTCTACTGCTTTCCCAGGCCATAGCAGTAGCAGAGAGCAGGATCAGAAGTGAAGCTGCTGGGACTCGAATCAGCACCCATATGGGATACCAGCTACCAGCACTGCAGGTGGTGGCTTACCTGATAGCCACAGCGCCGGCCCCTGTTCCACTTCTGATCTAGCTCTCTGCTATGGCCTGGGAAAGCAGTGGAAGATGGCCCCAGTCCTTGGGCCCCTGCACCCACGTGGGAGACTAGGAAGAAGCTCCTAGCTCCTGGGTTCGGATAGGCCCGGCTCTGACTGATGCGGCCATTTGGGGAGTAAACCAGCAGATGGAAGACCCCTCTCTCTATCTCTCCCTCCCTCTCTGCAACCCAACCTCTCAAATAAATAAATAAATAAATAAATCTTTAAAAAAAAAAAACTCATTGAACAAATGAGTCCCAGGTGCTTTGTTGGCCAAGGGGGTTGTGGTGACAGACCTCTGTCTTAGGTGGTCCTCAAAATATGAGAGGACTGAGGCATCTGGTTTCCCAGGTATATAAAACTGAGGCAACTTGCAAGACCCACAGTAGGGCTTCTCCATAGTCAGCTAGAGGCTACCAGAACTGGTTTGCTCATGAATATACAGACTTAACATCTGAGACTGTTTCATGGCACTTACTACCCCAAGCATCCTCTTGCACTCCATGCTGGCAGGAACCTCCAGCCTCAATTAACACAGTAAAGTATGTAAATTAGAGCTCAACACAGTTGGCTTAAAAATATAAAAAGTGAGGAAAAAGTATACTTCATTGTATTATATGGCACCTCTAACATAGGTTCTAGTTGCTTTTACATTATGACTGAAGCAACTAAATTTTAAGTGTAGAAGTTTAACAGTATAGTTTTTCTTTATAAAACTCAAAATTAATATACTCATTTTTGTATATAAAGTTTATAAAATAAAGTCAATGGTTCCAAAAATAATGATCAATAATATTACTGTTATATTGATTAGGAAAATGTTAGCTATAGGAATCATGAAACAACATTATCTGTATTTATAAAAAATATTATAAAGCAAGAGTAATTAAAATATTATTGTGCTAAATAGAAAAACACAAAAAGATCAATGTAAAGAAAGGGGCCCAGAAACAGATCCTAACTATATGGAAATATTATTTAATAAACATTGCAGTGTGAAAGGATGAATTATTCAATGAATTATGTTTTGTAATGGATTGTATACATGAAAAAAATCAGATTTCTACCTTATACCATATAAAAACTCAGAATCAGGTAATATACCAAAAATAAAAGCAAATTTTGCTGGCGCCATGGCTCACTAGGCTAATCCTCCGCCTTGCAGCGCCGGCACACGGGGTTCTAGTCCCAGTCGGGGCGCCGGATTCTGTCCCGGTTGCCCCCCTTCCAGGCCAGCTCTCTGCTGTGGCCAGGAAGTGCAGTGGAGGATGGCCCAAGTGCTTGGGCCCTGCACCCATGGGAGAGCAGGATAAGTACTTGGCTCCTGCCATCGGATCAGCATGGTGCGCCGGCCGCAGCGCGCTGGCCACAGCGGCCATTGGAGGGTGAACCAACGGCAAAGGAAGACCTTTCTCTCTGTCTCTCTCTCTCACTGTCCACTATGCCTGTCAAAAAAAAAAAAAAAAAAAAAAAAGCAAATTTTTAGGCCTTTAGAAAAATGTATAGAAAAATGTCTTTTGACCTTAAGAATGGAAAGACATTCGGAAATACTTGATCAGCCCTCACCCTGACTGTTGATGAGCAGCTTAATATGTTATCCCTCTTAGTATTTTTTTTGTTTGTTCTACTTAATACTTTTGGTTGAATACTGTAATCAATACACAATTATTCTTAAGTGCTGAAACTTAACTGAAAAGTGATCGCTGTTAAATATAAGAGTGGGAATAAGAGAGGGAAGAGATGTGCAATTCGGGACATGCTCAAGCTGACTTACCTCAAACGGTAGAGTTAGAAACATACCAGTGGATTCGAATTCAATCCCATCGAGGTGGCATGTACCAATGCCATCTCACTAGTCCCAGTGATCAACTTCTGTTCACAATTGATCGTAATGATAGGACTAAGAACCAAAGGGATCACATAAACAAGAATAGTGTCTGCAAATACTAGCTGATAGAATCAAAAAGGGAGAGAATGGTCCAACATGGGAAGTGAGATACACAGCAGACCCATAGAATGGCAAATGTCCTAACAGCACTCTGGCATCATAATCAGCCCTTAAGGCATGCGGATCCAGCTGAAATGCCCATGAGAGTATTTCAGGCATGGAAAGCCAAGACACTCTAGGGAAAAATAAAAAACCTAAATGAAAGGTCTCCATGAGTGAGATCCCAGTGGAAAGAATGGGTCATCAAAGAAGGAGGTACCTTTCTCTGAAGGGAGGAGAGAACTTCCACTTTGACCATGGCCTTGTCTAAATATGATCAGAGTCAGTGAACTCAGGGGACTTCCATAGCCTTGGCAGCTCATGACAAGAGCCTAGGGTGATTACTGATGCCATAAACAAGAGTGTCAATTTGTTAAGTCAACAATAGGAGTCACTGTGCACTGACTCCTCATGTAGGATCTTTGTCCTTAGTGTGCTGTACATTGAGATTTAATGCTATAACTAGTACTCAAACAGTATTTTTCACTTTATGTTTCTGTGTGGGAGCAAACTGTTGAAATCTTTACTTAATGGATGCTCAACTGATCTTCTGTATATAAAGAGAATCGAAAATGAATCTTGATATGAATGGAAGGGGAGAGGGAGTGGATAAGGGGAGGGTTGCGGGTGGGAGGGACATTATGGGGGGGAAGCCATTGTAATCCATATTCTGTACTTTGGAAATTTATATTCATTAAATAAAAGTTAAAAAAAGAAAAAAAACTGAAATACTAAAAAAAGGCAGAAAGTAAAATCATGAGGAAAAACATTGATATCAGGTCCACATTAATATTTAAAACTTCTAAATTAAAAAAAAAAACACAAAAAATCATTCTTTCACAGGCCATATTCTTGGAAAAGAGGGTATTTTCAGTACATATAATTCTAATAATTATGATCCAGAATATATCTTATACACACACACACACACACACACACGAAAATAATCCAGGGCTGGCACAGTGGCGTAGTGGATAACACTGCCACCTGCAGTGCCAGCATCCCATATGGGCCCTGGTTCGAGACTTATCTGCTCCACTTCCAATCCAGCTCTCTGTTGTGTCCTGGGAAAGCAGCAGAAGATGACCCAAGTCCTTGGGCCCCTGCACCCATGTGAGAGACCTGGAAGAAGATCCTGGCTTTGATTGGCTCAACTCCAGCTGTTGCAGCCATTTGGGGAGTGAACAGAGAGAAGACCTTTCTCTCTATCTCTTTTTGCCTCTGCCTCTCTGTAATTCTGCCTTTCAAATAAATAAATAAATCTTTAAATATATTAATAAATACAATGAACAGGAACAAAAAAGTATTTTAAAAAATCCAAGAAAAATGGGCAATAGCTATGAATTGCCAATTCACAAAAGTTGAAATCCAAATGGCCAAACTAAAAATGTGAAAATATGCTTCACTTTACAAGTAACAGAGACTTAAAAATTAAAACCAACAAAAAGATCATTTCTCAACCGCTAGATAAGGAAAAAATTGTTAACATCTAACAATGACAAAGTAAATAAATGAAAAAACCAAAACCCTCTTGCATAGCTCATTTTGTAGAGTAATTTTGCAGTACTTACTAATAAAGTTGAAGGTAAGAATACCTTCAAGCACAATAATTTCTACTACAGAGAACCTTTCAAACATGTACAAACACATATCGATACTCTTACTGAAATATTTATTATAAAACATATGCACATCAACAGAAAGAGCAAAATGTGGGATGATCACATATATTAAAAGATTTTTCTGTATCAAAACATACAACTAATTTATTAAATGTGAAGCTGTCTAGTATTCCACTTATGAATATACTTATGCTTGTACATGCTTAAAGTGTTTCTGGAATTATATAAGAAACTAGTACAATGGTTTCTTCAGTTGAGAAGAAACAGGTGATTAGACACAGGGAATGGAGGGAAACTTTTCATTAAAATGCCATTTTATGTGTTTTAAATTTTATGACTAGAGAAAATTTTAATTTTGTGGAAAATGGCTAAAACATGGATAAATACTATTTATATAAAATTATTAAAGTTAAAAAAATTTTTATTTATTGTAGCAAAAGTATAAATTCATGAAAGCAATAAACAGAGAATCATTTCTGGGAAGCAAATAGAATGGTAAAAGAATGCAAAGCATTTTTAACTATAACATTTTTAGTTTAAATTTTTTAAAAACAAATCACACTTGATAATGTGGGGTTCTCATTACATAGATGTTAAATTATCTTTAATATATGCTTGACATATATCTTTTTACAAAGTACTTAGCATAGTATCTTGCACACAACATCCATCTAACAAATGTTACTTTCTAGTCTAAAAGGCCTCATTTTATCATAATTTCTAAAACTTACTCTGCTAACTCCACTTTGTAAGCACTGAGTGTTGCATGCATATTCATTTTGAAAATTGAAAGGGAACACTGTTCCTGTTAGGAGAGAAAAAAACTATTTTAAATATCCATGATGTCAATAAATTATATATCACGTAAAGAGCTTAAGTATCCAAGATAATGTTTACACTGTTTTGAAATGGTTTCTGATAGTTCATTTATTCAATATAAATTTATTTCAACCCTATGAAATGTCAGTTGCTATGTTAGAGGATGGTTATAAAAGTGTGAAAAGAAGTGTAGAGATAAAAGGATCTCACATCCTACTTTAAAAGGCAAGCTAATGACTGTACTGAAAGCTGATAAATGAAAAATTATATGAGAGATACAATGAAGGTACTAGGAGTGAACACAGTGGGTTTTAACATATCAAGAAAATCTGACAAAAAGAAGTATTTTAATCTGTCTTGAAGGTAATGATTCCTCTATGAACTTGATTTGACCAGGGGGTACAAATGTGTTGAGGAAGGCCAAAATTAGTTTCAATTTGCTGAACTTCTCTGTCTAGTAATTAGCTCCTACGTCACTGTCTGGATCTTACGAGAACTGTGATTAAATGAAAGATCAGGGCTACCAACCCATCCTGTGTCCCTTCCCATTCAAACATGTAACAACAGCCTTGGAGGGAACAGTGAAATACTGGATTTGCAGAGATAGAGGGAGGGGTATTGGAAATAGGTTCAGCCAGCGCCGCGGCTCACTAGGCTAATCCTCCGCCTAGCGGCGCCGGCACACCAGGTTCTAGTCCCGGTCAGGGCACCGGATTCTGTCCCGGTTGCTCCTCTTCCAGGCCAGCTCTCTGCTGTGGCCTGGGAGTGCAGTGGAGGATGGCCTAAGTGCTTGGGCCCTGCACCTGCATGGGAGACCAAAAGAAGCACCTGGCTCCTGCCTTCGGATCAGCGTGGTGCGCCGGCCGCAGCGCACAGGCTGCAGTGGCCACTGTGGGGTGAACCAACGGAAAAGGAAAATCTCTCTCTGTCTCTCTCACTGTCCACTCTGTCAAAAAAAAAAAAAAAAAAAAAGGAAATAGGTTCATAATATAACTGCTGCCAATGGTTTAATATTTGTCCATTTAGGATAAAATCTGAGACTTTATCACTTTTAATAGTGATTCTGGGACACTAGAAAGATATGTGATCAAAACTGCTACATCAAAATCATCTTGTGAAGAAATATGACCAAAGTGGTTCCTTGCAGGAACCAAAGCTAAGAGAAAGAATGGGGCACAGAAATTGATACCATTCCTATCACTTCTGCTTCATCTTTGTTCTCAATTAATGGTCTGTATTTTCCCCCTTTATATATTGCCTGTTAATTCAGTCAAACAGGTGGACTAAAGAAAGTTTTAATAGATGATATGCATATCACCTAAGTTAAACCACAGAAGCCTCTGTGGCAACAAGTCATGAACAGAATAAAATTATAATATGCCATGTGAGGAGTTAAACATCAAGCATTTCAAGAAGTTTTCTAAAAAGGATAGTTTTATGAACAAAAAGTTATACAATTTTAGTGTTTTATTCAGACTGTTTGAAATTAGGTATGTTCCAGCTCAAACACAACCCTAACCTCTACCAAAGTAAAAGCAGGACAAAATCCTGCAGATTCTCTAAGCGTTCTGTGCTAATTTTTTTTTCCTTTTTCCAGGTGTATCTTTTAAAGGGCTCTATCCCCAGCATGATGGCATCATAGTGATTATAATCACAAGGCACAATCTATATTGGCAATATCACACTCTAACAAGAAGTCAGTTAACCATGAAAATGAAACATGAAAAAAATCTCCTTGAAACAGAAGAGATAATTCGCTTTCATTACTTCTATAAACATCCACCTTAGTTATTTTATATTTATTATTTAGCCTTTGCCTTTCAATTACTAATTAGCTATAACAAATTAATGTTTAGCAAATTATACACTCTATTACTCACCAGGGGAAGAAGTCAGATGACGAACAGGTCTTGCTGGTTGAAGCGGTTTACCAATCAATTTTTTGGTTTCCATTGTCACAAAGACCTTGAGGTTCCATACTTTAACAGGAAAAAATACATTTTTATCTTTCAGACAAGGTAATTGAGATATTTTTAAATACAGACAAATAACCGAAACATTCACTTGAAGAAATCTAGTTGAGGGGCCGGCGCTGTGGCGTAGCAAGTAAAGCCACCACCTGCAATGCCGGCATCCCATCTGGGCGCCAGTTCCTGGCTGCTCCACTTCCTATCCAGCTCTCTGCTGTGGTCTGGGAAAGCAGTAGAGGATGGCCCAAGTCCTTGGGCACCTGCACCTGTATGGAACACCTGGAGGAGGCTCCTGACTCCTGGCTTTGGATCGGCTCAGCACCGGCCATTGCAGCCAACTGGGGAGTGAACCAGCAGATGGAAGACCTCTCTCTCTCTCTCTCTGCCTCTCCTCTCTGTGTAACTCTAACTTTCAAATAAATAAATGAATCTATAAAAAAAAAGAAATGCACTTGATAATATGGAAAACACAAACACAAAAGCATTTAAAATATAAGCAATAACCTCAGTCCTCTTTATAGCATTTGTTACAGATGAACATATTCTCTTTAAACAATTTCCTCCCTTAACTTTCCTGTCTTTGTTATTTTGGATTGCTTCCTATTTTTTGATGGTCTCCTCTGACTTGCTTAGCAGATTCCTCCTCATGTGTTCTCCCATTATTAAATGCAAGGATTATTAATTTGGCATTGGTCTTCCTAGCCAACCTCATCTCTTTTCATGGTTGCAACTCCTATCTACTTGATACTTCCAGCATCCTCTTTTCAAAATTCCCGTTCTATTTTTCTAATTGTGTGATGCTATTTAAATTTATATATTATCACCACTACTTCAGAGTCAACATAGCCAAAATCAAATTAATTACATTGACCCAAAAGATGTACTTCATCCTGTACTCCTTAAAGTCATCACAACCCCCTTAGATCATCCTTGGTCAAATATTCCTTCAATTAGTCTCTAAAGTAGAGCCTCCAATTAATAATTAGTCTCTAATTCCTAAATGTATCGCAAAGCCTATTTTATTCATTCTCATCACTAACTTCTTAATTCTACAGTAGTTATTAATCCATCTCAGTGTTACCTTTTAAATAGTTTAAATGTTTTCCCTTTATATTCTTGGGAGATCAAGGATATATCCATATCATGACATTTAAAGAACACTGTACTCTAATAGTTGACTTATTTATCTTTCATGTTAAGAAAAGTGAGGAGGTGCCAGCACTGTGGCCTAGTGGGTAAAGCTGCCACCTGCAGTGCCAGCATCCCGTAAGGACACTGGTTCTAGTCCTGGCTGTTCCACTTCTGATCCAGCTCTCTGCTAGGTCCTGAGAAAGCAGATGACCCAAATCCTTAGGCCCTTGCAACCATGTAGGAGACCCAGAAGAAGCTCCTGGCTCTGGATCTGCTCAGCTCCAGCCATTGCGGCCATTTAGGGAGTGGACCAGCAGATAGAAAACCAACCAACCAACCAACCAACCTCCCTCCCTCCCTCTGTAACTCTTTCAAATACTAAATAAATTGGAGGGAGGGAGGGAGAAGAGAGAAAGAAAAGCGAGGAACAAATTCTTCTGACAGTGAGGAAAAGTATTTTTATTCACCCTGCATCTCTTGAAACTAAATTAGTACCTGGAATGAATTCAAAGCAGGTTCTGAACAAGCACTCCCCAAAGAAATGGATACATACACTCTTTGCTCTATAAACTAAGATCCCCTTAGACACACTCTTACTAAAAAGACTTGAGTTTCCCATCATCTTATTGGTTATTAAAATGTAAACAGCAGCCAACATCCATACAGTGTACAGTAAACCACCTATCTATATTATTCAGACAATCTCTATAAACTAGGCACTAACAGAGAACAGGTTTCAGGTCAGCCTACCTGGGTTATCATGGTACCACTACCCAGTTATAGAACTGTATGGATAACAACCTCTACCTTCTATGCTTGATATGAATACTATATAAAATAATCCACATAAAATATTTGGCACAACACCAGGTACAACAAAAATTCAACAAATGTTAGTTTGTGTATTATTATTATCCCCAATTTACAGATAAGGCTTAGAGAAATATGTTGATTTTCTGAAGGTCAAGCATCTAGGAAGTAATGGGTATACTCATACCCATGCTTTTGGTCAATACTCTACAATCTACCTAGCTCCAACCTATCTTTCCATTTCACACCAAACAAAAACTGCCTAAATTCTGGGAAATAATCTTTCTATATGCTCACAAAGGAACCCCATAATCTTCTTCAAATGTATTACTTAACTGCACTAGTTGTAATAATCTATTACTTGATATTAGATTTCAGTTATTTTAAAAAATATTTATTTGAAAGGCAGAGTTACAGAGAGAAAGGAAGAGAGACAGAGAAAGACCTTCCATCCACTGGTTTAACTCCCCAAATAGCTCAATGGCTACGACCAGGACAAGTCAAAGCTGGAGCTAGAGCTTCATCTGGGTTTCCCATGGGGTACCAAACACTTGAGCCGTCCTTTTCTCCTTTCCCAGGTGTACTGTCCGAAGAGTCCTCTCCCTGCTGCTCTTTTCCCAAATAGCTATTCATCTTTTTAAGACCAAGGTCAAGCTTTTTTATGAGCACTTGCTTGGCAATATCTATCTCAACAGGTAATATTAAATTAGCTTACATGAAGTTCTTTAGTAGCTAATGGTCAAATAGTCAAGAAAGAAAAAGAAGGAAGAAAGTGGGGGACAGGAGGGTGGAAGACAAAAATAAAAGCAGTGGAATCATTCCTCAAAGAAGAATTATTCTTTCCTTATCTCCCTCCTCTACTGGTCCCTACTACATTTTGTCTGACAGGTTTTCCAAAATGCATCATAGTAAATATATTACATGCCCATTTGAGTAGACTATGAGCTAACTGAAGCTACAAAACCTGTTTTTGTATCACAGCAATAAGTTTTACAAATAAACCCTATATATTTAAGTATACCTTCATTTTAACTAAAATCTTCTAGAGTCTGCATGGGGAACAAGCTTTTCAAATTTTTATACTTAGCAAAAATAAAGCCCCATTTGACTGTGGATCTGTTCATCCCCAAATACAGATCATAAGTCTAAAGAACTGTTCTCTAAATACAGGATAGGCACAATAATTCCCTTTTAGTTCCAGGAAACGCTTAATCCTATTTAAAAATTCCTTTGTGCATACTAATTCAAATGTTAAAGTCACATGTTTATAAACAACCTCTCAAAATCAGCAATGATAATCAAGTGTTATTTTTCCTGAAATTTAAGAAAATCCAAGCAATATTCAAGTCATTACTTATGTACCTTTGTAATTTATCTACTAATTAGTATCTGAATGTGGCTGAGAACATAAAAACTAATTCAATCTATACTTGTTGGCTGTATTCATAATGTTTAACATAACAAGAAACAGAATACAAGCACAAAAATAAGAAAAAAAAACTTCACTATTTATTTAATATTTTCTTTGTGGAAAGGAATGTTCAAAACAATGACCAACAAGCAGTTGTATTGATTTAACATTTACCCTACACATTTTAATTAGGACACTAATACTAGTAGATAGTAACTTTCCATCCTATTTCCCATAGGAAACTAGTGAATCAGAATGCAACAGTACTTTGGCACACATTTCTTTTTCATTGCTCAGCTGAAACTGAATTGTAGGCTATGAAGTCTTTCCCCATTGCTGAGCAAAGCAAATCCACAGTATTGAAACTAGGGATTTTCAAGATTTGGGGAGTTAACGGAACTCCATTATTTGATTTTGCAACACAAGTAAACAAAATAAAATCTACCTACTCTTCAATTTATAGTAGGAAAGTAAACAAGAGCTCCCCATATAAAACATATATATATATCAGTTAAGAAAAAGCGCTATATAGTACTCTACTTAATATGTTTTTAGAAAAGTAAACTATGACAGTACAGAAACACTCTCACTATAAAGAACAAGTTGGGGAATAAAATGTATACTATTTCCTACCATAATATTATTAATAGGAAGTTATTTACAATTAATTATTATTTTAAAACTGATTCATAAGTATAATCAAAATGACTACACAAACCAAAATCTAATTATCACTTAAGAATACAGAAGACACATGAAACTACAGAATACTGAACTTTATACTTTTTTCTTATGCATAGATACACAAATTCAATGCTTTTCTCATCTCAACTAAGCACTAATCACACAATGTGGCCATAATCTCTGCATTTCGGGGTGCAATTGCAAAATTAGCATGGATTTCTATTTCTTTCTTCATAACTCATATATATAACATCAATTCTTACCAAAGATCTTAGCAACCTCAGTATATATTTTTTTTTTCCTTTCCTTAGTAGAGTACTTTCACATTTTTCCTTAATAGAAGCACTTTATGACTTTTCTTTGGCACATCTGAAGGCTCAACATCACTATGCTTTTGCTTCGGGTCATTATTAATAAAGGTGTTATCTAATAATGAGCACCGTGATACCTGGAAATCCATATGATAACCAAGACGGGCACAAAATAACAGGAGAATAGTGCATGTTGCATGGATATGCAGGACAAAGGGCTAATTCACATTCCAGGAAAAGCAGAGAAGAATGGTACATGATTTCATCACACTACTCAGAACAGTTCCCATTTAAACCTTACACATTTTTATTCCTGGCATTTTCAATTTAATATTTTGGGATTATAATGATGGAAGGTAACCGATACTGTAAAAAATAAAAGTGTTATGGGGGAACTACAATAAACTTTACTATACAGTCATTATACAAAATACCTTTAATCTTAAACCCAAATGCCTGCTTCATTCATGTAGAGCTCATAAAGTTTCCTTTGATGCTACTGCTTCTACCTAGGGTGAGTATTTATGACATCAACTAGTACCAAGGAAAAACAGCTGCAAAATAAACAGAATCTTACCTGCAACACTGGGTAGCAAGTAGTGGCCCTATCTTAAAACGGTATCTTTAAAATATAAACATAGCTTCACAACATAAGTGATTTTAAGGAGATTTTGATTGCATGTCTTAAAATATTGTGAAAATATATACTGAGAAATAGATGCTGAATAAAAAGTTTCAATTTCACACATACTTAACAAATCATCTCAAAATTTCCCGCTATACTAATAAAACATTGGTCTGTCAATAGGAAACCCATTATAGCTGTTACTCTAAACCTGGCAAGACTAACCATTATCTTAGTTTCCTTTCTTATGAGTTTGGAAAAAATATGAATCCCCTAATACCACTAATTTTGAAATTACAAATTAAATCTAGAATTTTCTAGAGTATGGTATAATGATGTAATAAGCCACATACTTACCAATTTGGACACCATCTTATTGCTAAATATATACTACTTTTTAAAGTTAAAACGTTTTAAATCCTATTACATGCTAACTACCTAACAGATATTATCTCACTTAATTCTGAGCCATGCATGAACTGTTACTGGAAATTAATGGCCCCAATTTACAGATGAGAGACCTGAGGCTCAGAGTAATTAGACAGATACCCAGGTTCACATAGTAAGTGCTAGAAATGAGGATTTGGCTGCAAAGTTCAGGTCCCTGTCTTTACAATTGCCTGTTTGTTAAATGAAAGGTCACCTGACTGTACACTGTTCCATGGGGCACTGCGTGTATGGATAAAAAGATTAACTAGAAGAAGGCGCAAAAAGCCTTGCTGAATAAAGTATGTGCTAGTGATTTCCATTTCCTCAACTTACACTTTTCTTTAGAATACCAAATAAATTACAGGATGGCCATGCTTTCCCCATTCTGTCGAGATGGTGCATCGCCATACCAATCATAGGTCACAAGGGAAGAAACATACTATGTAGGAGTTTTAGGAGCTGGGCGATACTTAAAATCTCCCATTTAAATCCTAGACTTCAAAGTGCTGACGATTCTGCTGCAACTAAGAAGTAAGAGGGCATAAAATGCGGTAACAAAATGAAAAGACCACATTTCCATTTACCTTGGTGTTTTTTCCATAGGATAACCAGATAGGTTTTGATCTCAGTTTTCAATGCTACTTGCATATAAACTGCCCACACTGACAAAATGACAGTCGAAAAGCAACACAGAGGAAATACAATGGGGTAACAGCGAAACCAATTACAACTTAGGCGGTAAAAGACATCTTAACATTCCACAAATCTAGAGGGAAAATACTAAAAAGCTGCAAATCGAGAAAGTTCCATCACATTTTTCATTTCTTGCTTTCTCTTAATGGCAAAAAAGTTTGTCTCTCCCAACACCCCCCCCCCATCTGAAGCGTTTCAATGCAAACACTGTCTAACATTTAAATGATTTCGATGGGATCCACCTGTCCAGGTAACCCGTGTTTGTGACTGCCCTAACAAATCCAGCGTCTCTTGTAGGTAGCTTTGCCTGAGATGCCACAGAGTAAAACGTCCTGCCGATGGAATGAGGGGCAAAAAGCCTTGAAACCGCCGCACCGCGAGCCGGGACAGGTGCCGGGACCGGAGGCGCTGCGTGTCCACCTAGCCGTCCCGGTGGCCGGTCGCCATATCACCTGGGCAGTGTGATTCTCCCGGCCCGGGTTCCCCACCCTTTCCCGCCGCTCTCCTCGCCCGGCTCAGACCTCTAGCGTCGCACGCCCTAGCCCACCCGGAGACCCTGCGAGGGCCCTCAGCGACTCACCGCCACCCGCCCCAAGGCGCCTTTCCCTCGCCTCAGCTGTGCCGCCGGGGCCGGGCTTCGGAGACGACGCCCACACCGGCCCACCTGCGTCCCAGGTGCCGCTCGTCCTCCCCGAGTCACCTACCGCCTCAAGATCCAGGAGGATTTCGGGGCGGCAGCGTCGCCGAGCTCTGCCCAGACGCGGCGGCCGAGCGCCCCGCTGCCCGTCGGGGAACGGCTCCCGCCGCGCGTCCGCTCGCGGCCTCGGGTCGCGGGGGCGAGGGGCGGGGTGGCGGCAGCTCCGAGGGGCGCGAGGCGCGCACGCGGCGGGCACCGGGTGGGAGTGGGGCGGGGCCTCGGGCTCCGGGCCCGGTGGCCGGTCCCGCCCCTCTCGGGCCAGAACCGTTAAACTGGCGGCGCGCGCAGCAAGTGGCGAGCGGCCGCTCTGAGGTGCTGACAGGCTCGCCCTGGACGGGGCGCACCCGCATGAACTGTCTTTGGGACCCCAGTCCGCGGCCCTGCTTGTCCGGGGACTGGGAGGCACGAGGCAGGCTGCCTGGTCCAGGCCGCTTCTATCCGGGGGGAGGGGGCTCCTCTGTGAGCGGGGGCTCCTCTGTGAGGGAGGTCGCCTCCGTGGGGTGGGGGAACCTCTGTGGAGGGGGCCGCCTCTGGGGGGCTCCTCTGAGCGAGGCCGCCTCTGGGCAGGGGGGCTCTAAGGGGGCACTTCTGACGGGGTTTTTTGTCTGTTGGGGGGAACCAGCTCTGGGGGGTGGTCTCTAAAAGACTAAGAGCCCACAGATAAAGGGGAGCTGGAGATTGCCTCTGTGAGGGAGTCCCCCACCCTGGCCCCATACTGAGCCCAACTGACTCCATCCTGCCTCCAAGTGCCTGCGTCGGGATCCGCTCCACCCCCCCCCCCCCACACACACACCATGAGTCCAGCAGGTGCACTGAACACGGAATTTGAGAAATGGTTTACATCTGGCATGAATACATCTTCCCGCACAGATTACTGCCTTAAAATCAGCTGAAGCAACTCCATCCCATCCAAATCCGAACCCTTTATTTCTAAGACACTTTGATTCTTTGGTTCATTTCTTCATCGCTGTCTATGCCCGTGCCCTCTGGGGGCACCCACTGGCTGTGCTGGGGTTTGTCCACATCACCTCCAGGCTCAATCCAGAAAGGCGGAGGAATAGGGAATAGTTCTGTGCGTCCATGCTAAACACCGGGAGGGAGGGACAGGAGATTTAGGCTGCGATCACAGGCCAGGAAAGCCTACCTAGGCTGACTCTTGGGTCTAAAAGGTTATAAATTTTGGCTGGGAGAAAAGGCTGAGAAAGGAGAGGAGGAAGTGTAAAAGGACACCAAAAGGAGAAACTGGAGTTGGGGAATAGTGGGGAAAATGAACCAGGAGAGGGAAGGATGACTCCGATTTGGAGTTGTTTTTAATTGACTTTTAAATAAAGCAACGACTTTGGAGGACTCAGCAGTGTAAACAATAGTTTGAAGGCATGGAGGAGATAGTAAAGTTAAACAGGCCATAGGAAGTCTTCCTTGGAGGCATTTACAACTCCACTAAGAGATGAGCTAGTTGAGCTAAGTAATGAAAAGGGCTAGGTCTGGGAGATGCTGATGAGGTGAAGTCTATGGAGTTTAGTGACTGATTGGATGGGAGGGGCAAATGAAAGAATAATGAAGGCTAACTCAGGTTCCTAACTGAGGCCCACAAATGAGGTGGTAGTGGTAACATAAAATAGGGAATTCAAGAGGCAGAACAGGTTGGGGAGGGAAGTGATATGTTCAGATTGTGACTTGCATGTTTGAAATTATAATGGAGCATTTAAATTGAAGTATCCAAAACCCTATTTTAAATTTGCACACAGAAACTATATACTCATATGCAGAGCATATATAGCATAAGCATACCCATATACATCTTAGATATTATAGATTAATTGAAACATTGAGATGTTGATTGCTTTAAGATAATTTACACTTTCCAAAAGAAGCAAAGAAAAGGCAAGAGATCTCCAAAGAAGTCTGGAAAACGGGAGGATGAAAGGCAAAGACAACTTGACTAGAATTGGGGTAGCTGAAGAAGGAAGGCTTCTGAAACAGGATTATCTGAACTAGGCCTGAAGGCAGCTGTGGAATATGAAAAAAAGTGATTAGCTAAAGAAAATGATAGGGGTTTATGGCCTGGGTGGGAGAAAATGAAGTTTAGCATATTCTAGAAACTCATGTAAAGGCAGTGAGGCTGGGCTTCAGAGGGCAAAACTAGAATATTGAAAATGGGTTTGGAGAAATGATGGGGGAAAAAACGCAACCCATACAGCTTTTGCAGACTCTAGGAAGGAGGCTGAATTTTTATTAAGAGTATTAAGAAGCATCAAAGGGTTTTAGATAATATGATAGGACTGGAGAAGGTAAACACTTCCATGGACAGTCAGGTTAGATAATGACTTCCAAGTACACTCGAGTCTACCACCCACTGAGACAACTCACCTGGAATCAAAGAAAAGATTGTAGGGTCACTTGATGTGCCACAGTAGGCATGTGTCCTGGGCCCTGAGGCACCAGAAGTGTAGACATTGGGGTCAGCACATCTTTCCAAGCCCCAAATGCAGTAAGTTCTATGTGCAGGATTCAGTTCTCATCAATCTAGTCAAAACAGATGTTTTCTCCTTCGGGAATATATTTAATGATGCAACATATAAAATGTTATATAACCTTATAAAATTATTTTTGTATAGTATAAAAAGCAATAAAATTGTAACGTGAATCGGAAGAAAACTTTTTTCAGATAAAATTTAAATTATTGAGGAGAAAAGAGACATCTAAAAGACTCCTAGACTGTGTTGATAATGGCAGCAGACAAATGAACCATGTAATCACATTGAACTTTTCAGTTTTCTTGTTGATTTGGCATGAAATTTTGTCATCTACAAAGATAAGCCATAATGTATAACACCCCTTTACAGAAAGAACTTGACAAAAAATAGACTAATTACCTCTAACATTTTTTTTTTTTTGACAGGCAGAGTTAGACAGTGAGAGAGAGAGAGAGAGAGAGAGAGAGAAAGGTCTTCCTTCCGTTAGTTCACCCCCCAAACTGCCGCCACGGCCGGCAAGCTGCAGCTGGCGCACTGCGCCACTCCAAAGCCAGGAGCCAGGTGCTTCCTCCTGGTCTCCTGTGCAGGTGCAGGGCCCAAGGACTTGGGCCATCCTCCACTGCCCTCCCAGGCCACAGCAGAGAGCTGGCCTGGAAGAGGAGCAACTGGGACAGAACCCGGCGCCCCAACTGGTGTCTAGAACCCAGGGTGCCGGCGCCACAGGCGGAGGATTAGTCAAGTGAGCTGCGGTACCAGCCACCTCTAACAATTTAAAGTACTTAGTCTTCACCCAAGAAAACCTGAAATGCCCTGAACTCACATAAGAAACTCAAGACAGTTTTCCTCAAAATAAACATTAGTTACAATTGACTTAAATCTAAGCAAAGTTGTGGGGGCCCATGTTATGGCATAGCAGGTGAAGTTGTCTCCTGTGACACCAGAATCCTATATGAGCAGTGGTTCAGGCCCTGGCTGTTCTACTTTCAATCCAACTCCCAGCTAATGTACCAGGAAAAGCAGTGGAAGAAGGCCCCATTTCTTGAGCCCCTGCCACTCATGTGGAATCGTGCAATTCCTGGCTCCTTGCTTTGGACTGACCCAGCCCTGACTGATGTGGCCATGTGGGGACTGAACCAATGGACAAAAGATCTCTCTGTAACTCTGCCTTTTGAATACATATTTTTTTTTTTTTTTTGGACAGGCAGAGTTAGACAGTGAGAGAGAGAGAGAAAGGTCTTCCTTCCATTGGTTCACTCCC
Organism: Oryctolagus cuniculus; assembly: GCF_964237555.1. Taxonomy (NCBI): domain Eukaryota; kingdom Metazoa; phylum Chordata; class Mammalia; order Lagomorpha; family Leporidae; genus Oryctolagus; species Oryctolagus cuniculus. The sequence continues at coordinate 116,404,548 of NC_091437.1, forward strand.
CAAATGGCCACTGTGGCTGGTGCTACGCTGATCCGAAGCCAGGAGCCAGGCACTTCCTCCTGGTCTCCGATGGGGGTGCAGGGGCCCAAGCACTTGGGCCATCCTCCACTGCCTTCCTGGGCCACAGCAGAGAGCTGGACTGGAAGAGGAGCAACTGGGACAGAATCCAGCGCCCCAACCGGGACTAGAACCCAGGGTGCCTGCACCGCAGGCGGAGAATTAGCCTAGTGAGCCGCGGCACCAGCCTTAAAATTATATTTTCATACTTGTGTATCTCCACAGCACCTGGTACAAGCTACACATATAAACAGGCTATCTGAACCCTTGGTATGTATTGTCTAATGAGGAAGCAGATATACAAACAGACTTCCAACTCAATAAGCTGAAGTACTAGGTGGTACTACTGAAAATCTGGCAAATCAAGCAGAGCTAAAGCTATCTAGTGCTTACCATATTATCTCCTTAACAACATACTGCTGGTAGTCAGCCGCTCATTTATTCCACAAATATTTACAAAGTATTTATTGGGGGTGGTTCACATACAAGCACCTAGTCATCATTATCATGGACAGCAAAGTGTTAAAAGGTATAATAGACATTTGGTTTTATCAGTCCATCTCAGTTTAAAAAAAAAAAGAAGAAGAAGAAGGCTTGTGTTGGTTATGTGCTTGGAACTGAGGATACAAAGACAGCTGAAATAAGACTATTCTGGCTGATACCAAATTAGCAGAAGAGAATGTGAATCTACGAATAGTGCCTATAAACTATTAAGTAGAGTACAGGGTAATGTATGTGTAGACGAATTTACATGAAATAGAAGTACCACAAGGAAAATATAATTCCGTTGAAAAGTAGGTTAGAGAAAAAAGATCATGGAAGGATTTATAGGGGAAGACAATGTCTGATCAAGTTTCAAAAAGAAAAAGTTTACCCACTTTGGAAAAGATTATCTTTACAGGTAGAAGAACAAGCCCCAAATCAAAGAGAATTGCAATACTAGTTAAAACAAGAAAATACCAGTAATCAGTCCTGCAGAAACACAAAAGAGATGAGGCTAACAAAGGATGAAGGGTCTTTCATTTGCTTTAATAAGAATATGGACAGATTTAATAAGAATATGAAGGATTTCAGGTTGGGTGTGTAAAAGAATTACTTAAGTGACCATGTGGAAAATGAAATTGGAAGAGGGACAGGCTGTAGGCAAGACAAGAAGAGAAGCATGGGGATTGGATCAGAGGTTTTCACTGGGATCTGGTAATGTTTATGAGAGAAACAAGGTAGGTAGTGATCAGAAAGAATGACAGTGCACATAGCTGAGAGTGGGGAATCTGAGAGAGCATGAAGTATGAAAATGAGAAGAGAAAATAGTGATGTCAGTGACTGACTCTAGCATTCAGATAGATACACAGTGGAAAAGAAAAAAAAAAATACTGTGCTTCCCTTGAAGAGGCACAAGGGAAAGGAATCTAAACGGTAAATGGAGCCGGGACAAAAGCAAGAAATTGTGGAATTAAAGAGAAAACCCACTTCAACAGCAAGAAATCTGCTATGGAAAGCAGTAGGATTTTGAAGTTTTGAAATAGTAATGGTAAGGAATTTTCAGAGAGCTGAACACAGGTAAGCATTATAAGGAATTTATAGTGGCATAATCTGTGTAGTCATGAGATTCATTGGTAAACATGGAAGGGGATGATACAAGGAAAGAATAATAAACCTGAAGACTTAGAGGAGTTGATATTCAGAAACAAAAGCACAAAGGGAGTGAAGATTTTTAAAAGAGAAGTATATTTCAGAGAGTGGAAGAACTGAATGTGAGAGGCTGAGAGGTTCTATACAGAGCCTGTGCAGATACAGGAGTGATTAAGAGCAGTGAACTGAAGATAATGGTCATTAGACTTAACAAACTCAAAACACTGTGAGTCCGGACCATAATACTTAGGCCACGCACATCAGCATTTAAATCAGTGACACATAAAAAGAATGAAAGGGGCCGGCATTGTGGCATAAAAGATTAAGTCACTGCCTGCAGTGCCAGCATTCCATATGGATGCCAGGTCAAGTTCAGGCTGTTCCATTTTCAATCCAGCTCCCTGCTAATGTGCCCGGGAAAGCAGTGGAAGATGGCCCAGGTGCTTGGGTCCCAGCACGCATGTGGGAGACCTGGAGAGAAGCTCCTGCCTCCTAGCTTTGACCTGGCACAGCCCAGGCTATTGAGGCCATTTAGGAAGTGAACCAGTGGATGGAAGACTTCTCTCTCTCCTCTCTCTCTCTCTCTCTCTCTCTCTCTGCCCCATTCAAATAAATAAATAAATAAACCTTTAAAAAAAGGAAAAAAGTGAAAACCAGGTACCCAAATTCATATGCATCATGAGGGTGTAGAAATTAGAGGATGGCAGGTGGTAGGTAGGGATGAAGTGATAAAGGAAGGAATAAAGTAGGTGCATAGGAAGAGGCCAGGAAAAAAATGGCATTATATAAGCTAAGTATTTATCCACACACTTATCCCTAAACTTTTGCTAAAGGCTTAATAACTAATAAAATGTTAATGTATTTTCTCCTAGATTATGTTCAGTATCTTTTTTTAAAAAGACTTATTTATTTGTTCAAAAGTCAGAGTTATACAGAGAGAGAGGAGGGGCAGAGAGAGAGAGAGAGAGAGAGAGAGGTCTTCCATTCTCTGGTTCACTCCCTAATTGGCCGCGACGGCCGGAACTGCGCCGATCCGAAGCCAGGAGCTTCTTCCGGGTCTCCCACGCGGGTGCAGAGGCCCAAGGACTTGGGCCAATATCTACTGCTTTCCCAGGCCATAGCAGAGAGCTGGATCAGAAGTGGAGCAGCCGGGTCTTGAACCGGTTCCCATATGGGATGCAGGTACTTCAGGCCAGGGCGTTAACCCGTTGCACCACAGCACCGGCCCCCTTATGTTCAGTATCTTAAGCCAGAGGTACATTTGATGTGGAAGTATCAGACACCAGGGCAAAGTATTTCAGAAAAATTTATTGGAGCACCAGGAACTTTTCCACATCTCTATTTCCAACCACTTGTACCTATACATATGAATAGACCGTGTAGGTACTCAAAATTCAAAAAGAAAAATACATGTGATCACTTCAATCTTGGTGCGTACAGTGCCAAAAATAAATTTTAGTTACAATACTGAAAAAGCTGGTAATCAAACCCTCACCTGCTAAAATAACAAATTGCTTCCACTTCTCAGATCTTTATTCTTATCTGATACCTTACTATATGGGGCAGTCCCCAAAATAATATAGGCTCTTAACTTTGGTGCTGTTCATGTAGTATTTCACATCTAGTCAGATAAATGCATGTTTAACAAGACATAAAGAGCACAGTATTTATTTAAATGTGTAAATGAATATATATAATGAATTCAAAAAATAAAGTTTTCACAAATTTATTAGCAGTTATATTTACCAATTATTTTATTTTATTTTATTTTATTTTATTTTATTTTATTTTATTTTTTTGACAGGCAGAGTGGACAGTGAGAGAGAGAGACAGAGAAAAAGGTCTTCCTTTTCCCTTGGTTCACCCCCCAATGGCCGCTGCGGCCGGCACACCGCACTGATCCGAAGCCAGGAGCCAGGTGCTTCTCCTGGGCTCCCATGTGGGTGCAGGGCCCAAGGACCTGGGCCATCCTCCACTGCCCTCCTGGGCCACAGCAGAGGGCTGGACAGGAAGAGGAGCGACCAGGACAGAATCCGGTGCTCTGACCAGGACTAGAACCCGTTGTGCTGGCACTGGAGGCAGAGGATTAGCCTATTGAGCCGCGGCACCAGCCAACAATCATTTTAATACTGCTTATAGAAAAAAGAAAATGCAGTTCTATTTTTAAAGCTTATTGCATGTCAGTTTCCTCATATTTAATTGATAATATTCCTACTCAAAACTCCCCATGATTTTATCTTAATGAAAAATATGTGATATTTTATTACTTAGAGTGCATTAAAATTGATGTAGTTGGATATAATATAAAATTAATAGCATTTTTTAAAATAGAGTATTCTATTCTTTCAAAATGAATACTGAGGCATTTTCTCTTCTTTCCACAGATGAGCTACAAACAATGAACAGCAGGGGGCGCAAAAACCAAAATTTTTCCCTGCAAAGAAAGCACAATGAAAACTAACGGAAAGCAGATAAACGGCTTCCTTACATTTAAGCTGAGTGATCTCCATATAAATATATAACATCTTTTAACATTTAGCTTCTTCAACCATAGACTATAACTACTGACGTGGAGAATAACAGCACATTTATAACTATGGCACGGATAATAAATGTTAAGATAGGTAGGGGCCTGAGTTGTGGCATTGTGGGTAAAGCTGCCACCTGACACTGGAATCCTGTATGAGTGCTAGTTTGTGTCCAGGCTGCTCCACTTCTGATCAAGCTCCTTGCTAATGGCCCGGGGAAAAGCAGCAGAAGATGGCCCAAGTGCTTGAGACCCTGTCACACATGTGGGAGACCCAGAAGACGTTTCTGGCTCCTGGCTTCAGCCTGATCCCGTACTCGATGTTGCAGCCATCTGGCCAGTGAGCGAATGGATGGAAGATCTCTGTCTCTCCCTTCCCTTTTCTCTCTGTAACTCTGTCTTTCAAATAAATAAATCTTAGAGAGAGAGAGAGATGTGTAAGGCAGCTCAATAAACACCAGGGCTTTTTTCTTCATCACTCATTACATATATGTGTACATGCACACCAGAAACATACATTAAATAAGTGGAAGTTTAATTTTATAGCTATCAATGCAGATCACAAACCCATACATGGTTGTAGTTTAAAATAGCAAATGAGTATAATTTTATTAAAAGTAAATAAAACAAAACTAAATGAGAGATATGACATTATTTATTCACATACAGTCTCAGCTTTTTCTAGATAAGAGAATATGACTGCCAGGGAAAGTGAATGCAAACATAGAATATTCATGGTGCATTACAGTGTTCCTTAGGATGTGACCCAGAAAATCCTACATCAGGATCATCTGCAGTGATTGTTTCCAATGCAAATTTCTGTACTACTAAAAATCTACTTTTGCAGATCGGTGGCAGTAGAACCTCAACTTCCTCTGGTAAAACAGAAACAAGAATAGTTGGTTTCCAGGTTCCTGTGAATGTTTAGACATCACATTTCGTGAGGATAGCACTGTATCTGCTACCGATCATCATTGGATTCCTTTCTTTTCTTCTAAAATGACATGCTCAGATGACTTGCTCAGAAATACCCTGATCTTTTTTCTTCCTCTTTTCTGTGAAGAACTACTTCAGACAGTAGGAGACAAACAAATCCCTCCCTTTCTGAGTAACGGCTAAGGCATATTCTTTCAAATAATGTTTCCCCTGCACTTTCTATGTTTCCTAGACACAAGAAGACATGCTCTGCTTAATAAACAACAAAAACCATGCATACATGCTCGATGATATAATAATTCTACTTTGGCTGCTTCTTTTCCTTCCAACCTATCAAATACTAAAGAGTGATCTGCAAAATTTAAAAAAAAGGCAGCATAAAGTCTTATAAATTGGATTAATTTTAAAACAATGGTAATTTATATAAACAATGATATTTAAAATTTTTAAATTTTAAATTGTATTTTATTTGTTAGAAAAGCAGAAAGACAAAAAATAAACAGATTTCCCATCTTTGATTCTCTCTCCAAATTACTCTAACAGCCATGCTGGGCCTGGCCAAACCCAGGAGCCAGGAACTCAATCTGGGTCTCCCATGCAGTTAACAAGGGATTTAACCATTTGAGCCATCTCTGCTCCCTCCCAGGGTGTGCGTTAGCAAGAAGCTGGAATCAAGAGCAGAGCTCAGATTCCAATTCAGGCAGTGGTCAGCCCAAGTAGCACCTTTTTTTTCTTTCTTATTTTTGACAGGCAGAGTTAGACAGTGAGAGAGAGAGAGAGACAGAGAGAAAGGTCTTCCTTTCCGTTGGTTCACTCCCCCCAAATGGCTGCCACGGCCAATCTGAAGCCAGGAGCCAAGTGCTGCCTCCTGGTCTTCCACGCGGGTGCAGGACCCAAGCACTTGGGCCATCCTCCACTGCACTCCCTGGCCACAGCAGAGAGTTGGCCTGGAAGAGGGGCAACCGGGACAGAATCCAGCACCCCAACTGGGACTAGAACCCAGGATGCCGGCGCCGCAGGCAGAGGATTAGCCAAGTGAGCAGTGGCGCTGGCCCCAAGTAGTATCGTAACTGCTGTGCCAAACATGCATCCTGTATCTATTCATTTTACGACTTGAGGTTCTATCGGTGAAATTCACTGATTTATATTTTACTAATTTTTTCCCCAAAGATTTATTTATTTGCCTGAAAGGAAGAGTTACAGAGAAGTAGAGGCAGTGAGAGAGAGAGGTCTTCCATCCGCTAGTTCACTCCCCAGATGGCCACAATGGCCGGAGCTGCACCATCCAGAGCCAGGAGCTTCTTCCAGATCTCCCATATATGTGCAGGGACCAAAGGACTTGGGCCATCTTCTATTGCTTTCCCAGACCATAGCTGAGAGCTGGATCGGAAGTGGAGCAGCCGGGTCTCAAACCAGGGCTCATGTGGGATGCCTGCACTGCACTGCCTTACCCGCTATGCAACAGCGCTGGCCCCAGGAAAGTTTTTTAACAAGTTATTTATTTGAAACACACAGTGACACACACACACACACACACACACAGAGAGACAGAGAGAGAGAGAGAGAGAGAGAAATCTTTTATCTATGCTGGTTCACTCTCCAAATGGCCACAGTGGCTGGGGCTTGGGCCAGGCTGAAGCCAGAAGCCAGGAACCCGATTCAGTTCTTCCACATGGGTGACAGGCAACCAAGTACTGTGCCATCATCCACTGCTTCTTCAGGCACATTGTGGGGAGCTGCATTGAAAAGGAAGCAGCTGGGGCTCAAACCTGCATTCCCATATGGGATGCTGGAATTGGAATCACCTAACCGTATTGTGCCAGAACAGCGGCCCCTACATTTATTTTAAGACTCAAGTATCTGAATGAAAATGTAACATCTCTTAACATATCATCATACATCATTCTCAACACACACATAAAATAATTTTTCCAGAGTGGATCATATTCTACATGTTGGTATGTAATCTGATTTTTTTTAAATTTATTTTATTTATTTGAAAGGCAGAGTTACAGAGAGAGGGAGAGACAGAAACAGAGATCTTCCATCCACTGGTTCACTCCCCAAATGGCCACAATGGCTGAGAGTGGGCCAGACCTAAGCTAGGAACCAGGAGCTTCTTCCAGGTCTCCCATGTAGGTGCAGGGGCCCAAGCACTTGGTCATTTCTGATGCTTTCCCAGGCCATTAGCATGGAGCTAAATGGGAGGTGGAACAGCTGAGACTCAAACTGGCACCCATATGGGATACCAGCATTGCAGGCAGTGGCTTTATCCACTGAGCCACAACTCCAGCCTCTGTAATCTGTTTTCCTCACCAGATATTTTGTGAAGCATTTCTAATTCAGTCGATGAAAAGTTTCATCATATTCTTAGTGACTGTGTTACTTCATAGTATAAAAGTGTCACAATTTACAGGAGTCTGCTCCCTTCATCTGCAGTTTTGCTTTACACAATTTGTCACCCATGTCATCTGTGGTCCAAAAATATTAAATAGAAAATTGCAGAAGTAAACAACTCCTAAGTTGTAAACTGCACACCATTATGAGTAATGTGATTAAATCCCCCAATGTCCATCTCCAAGTCACCGACAGCATGAATCATCACTTTTTGCAGCATATCCCTGCTGCATGAGTACTTGCTAACCCTCCATGAGTCACTCTGCAGTCATCTCAGTTGTCAAATTTACTGTCACGGTAAATGACAGTGCTTGTGCTCAAGTAACCCCTAGTTTTGTTCAATGATAGCTCCAAAACACAAGACTAGCAATGTTGGCCATTTGAATATGCAAAAGAGAAGCCACAAATCACTTGCTTTGAGTGAAAAAGAGTTCTTGAAGTTGCTAAGATCTGTAGTAAGAATAAATTGTGAGCAGGCGCCGCGGCTCACTAGGCTAATCCTCCGCCTTGCAGCGCCGGCACACCGGGTTCTAGTCCCGGTCGGGGCGCCGGATTCTGTCCCAGTTGCCCCTCTTCCAGGCCAGCTCTCTGCTGTGGCCAGGGAGTGCAGTGGAGGATGGCCCAAGTGCTTGGGCCCTGCACCCCATGGGAGACCAGGAGAAGCACCTGGCTCCTGCCATGGATCAGCACGGTGTGCCGGCCGCAGCGCGCCAGCCGCGGCGGCCATTGGAGGGTGAACCAATGGCAAAGGAAGACCTTTCTGTCTCTCTCTCTCTCACTGTCCACTCTGCCTGTCCAAAAAAAAAATAAAATAAAATAAATAAAATAAATTGTGAAAGAAGGAAAAGGAAATGTGTGTTAGTTTTGCTATTGTACCTCAAACTGCAAAAGTTCCAACCACAATCTGTATTAAGTTCTCAACTAAGATGTAAATGCGGGGCCAGCACTGTGGCATAGCGGGTAAGGCTGCTGCTGGCAGTGCTGGCATTCCATATGGGCACCAGTTCAAGTCCCAGTTGCTCCACTTCGCCCCTGCATCCATGTGGGAGACCCAGAAGACGCTCCTGGCTCCTGGCTTCAGATCGACGCAGCTTCAGCTGTTGTGGCCGTCTGGGGAGTGAACCAGTGGATGGAAGACCTCACTCTCTCCCCCCCTCTGCCTCTCTGTAACTCTGCCTTTCAAATAAATAAATAAATCTTTAAAAAAATAGATGTAAAAGGCATTAAATTTATATATATGTATGTGTGTGTGTGTGTGTACAGAAAAATACATAGTATATACAGGCTAAGCATCCCTTATCCAAAATGCTTGGGACCAGAAATATTTCAGATTTGGGGGAATATTTGCATAGAAATTGCTGGCAGAACATATGAAATCCAAAGTCTGAAATTCTCCAAGGTCTGAAACTTTTGAGGGTCTTATTGGATTTTGGAGCATTTCATGTTTTCAACCTTAGCATCAGGGATATACTATCCAAGGTTTCAGGATCCATTTGGGGTATAGGAATGTATTCTCAAGGATAAAGGGGAACCACTATATTTCACTAGTCCCACATTATTGCACATTTGGATTATTTCTTATCTTTAATCCCTATTATAAATTGATATTTTTGCTGTCATTCATCATGCTTTTACCATAAATTCCTACAGATGGAATTACTAGGTCAAAAAATAATGTGTATATGGGTGCATATCTGTCAGAGTTTTTGCATATCATTACAGAGATATTATTACTTTTTGTAATAAGTTTGCTTCAAGTCCCAAATCCATTCTCCATTGTAGCTTCCTGCTACTGTGTATCCTAGAAAGCAGCAGGTGATGATGGCTCCACTGCTCCCTGCACCCACATGAAGACCTTGATTGAGTTCCTTGGTCCTGGCTTCTGTCTGGCCCAGGCCCAGCAGTCCCAGGCATTTGGGTAGTAAGCCAGCAAATGGGAGATTTCTTTCTCTCTCTCCTTTCAAATATATAAAATAAACATTGAAAAAATAATTTTTAAAATGTCATGGTCACTATTTACTGTCTTTTCTCTTTTACCTTCATCAGTTTATCTTTCGGATTTCTTCATAGAGAAGTTTTTGAGATTTTTTGTTGCTGTTGTTGGTTGGTCTTGTTTTAAACATCCACTCAAATCAATCCTACAAGAGTTCTGCTTGGGAAAAAGTTTTTCCTTAACTCAAGATTATACAAGTATTTACTTATACATTTTGGCATAAAATATAAAGTTATGGACCCAATTGTATATAAAAATTTAAAAACCCAATCCCTTCATTTATTCACTCAGACAGACATATTCATTCATGTATACTGGGCACACAATTTTTCTAAATGGGAATAAAGCAGCTGACATGATTGCCAAGGTCCTGCTGTCACAGAGTTATATCCCAGCAAGAATATGATCATGTGGCACATAATTGAATATGGGATTTCAAATCAATGGGGAAAAGAATGGATTATTCAATATGTAATTCTGTTACAATTAAATAAATTCGATTATTTCATCCCTGAAACAGCATATTTCAAATGGATTTAAAAATCTGGGTTTTTTTATTTTATTTATTTATTTTTTTTTGACAGGCAGAGTGGAGAGTGAGAGAGAGAGACAGAGAAAGGTCTTCCTTTGCCATTGGTTCACCCTCCAATGGCCACCGCGGCCAGCGAGCTGCGGCCGGTGCACCGCCCTGATCCGATGGCAGGAGCCAGGTACTTCTCCTGGTCTCCCATGGGGTGCAGGGCCCAAGCACTTGGGCCATCCTCCACTGCACTCCCTGGCCACAGCAGAGAGCTGGCCTGGAAGAGGGGCAACTGGGACAGAATCCGGTGCCCCGACCGGGACTAGAACCCGGTGTGCCAGCACCGCAAGGCAGAGGATTAGCCTAGTGAGCCGCGGCGCTGGCCTAAAAATCTGTTTTTTAAAACATAACCATGAACATTGTATGAAAAGTAAATGAATATTACCTAAAGAAACATTATACAGGTTCTTAAACATGGAAACTTTAGAGCAATATCCCAAGACAATTTTGGAAATGAAATCATATTTTTTAAATAGAATAGAACAAGAAAATTTTTGAACAATAATCTTTATTAGAGTATTTTCAAAGGTACATATAGTCCTGAGCTACTGCATTTATACATTTATCATTTACTCTTTAAAGTTTACAGTTATTTTGTTCCAAACTCTCTGATGAGTACATTTTTATACTAATCAGAAACATAAAGAATTTAAAATGTTAGTCTTATTCCTGGAATCACCAATTAATTTACTCAGATAACCTCATTATCTAATCCTACTATGTGAAATATTTTAGGACAATACTTCTGAATTAAGCAATTTGTTTTTCAAAACTGCAAAGATGGGCAGTGGAAGAGCTGATTCCATATCCTCGTGAATTCTTAGAAAACTATGTTGCTTTTGGTCTCTGATCTATTTTCTTGAGTAAATTGGTAATTATCTGATCAGTTATATTTGGTAAGATTGGTGAGTACCTCTAACATTAACATTTTAGTTAGTGTAAAATATCATAAGCTCCCTTCACATATATGTGGTACATAATTATCTCAGTAAGAAAAATTTATCATGATCTAATGAAAAGCAGCACAATCCAGTGTAAATATATACTTGATTAAGTGGTGAAGTATTACAAAACATGTTATATGAAATGCTTCCTCCAATCTCTATAAAGGAATACATGTAGCTAACATTACATTAAATTCCGTAAATCCAGACAAAATCTTTTATAATTGGTAAATAAAAAGACAAAAATGAAAGACAAGAAGTTCTGTGATCTTCGAGAAAAGTCATTTATCCAACATCTCCAATTGTGGGCAAATAAATATTTTCATTCCTGTTTTTTAAATTACTACCAAAATATTGTATCTTTCTACAAACAACAGAAAACAAGCATACAGTATCTACAAATGTTTTTCTCTGACAAAGATGTCAAGTCTTTGAAGGTACACCCAAATTTTTATTTCCTGAATAAGGGCACTATAATCTTAGGTTAAAGTTACTGTAAGTAGTTCAAGCAAAAATGCACATTGTTTAGATTTTAAAGCAAGCAATTTTGATGGCATTTAATTAAAATGTAAGTATAAATGTGAACCTATTGAAACATTCATTAACAATTCTTGGGAATACTCAACAACAAGTAATGGAATAACTAAAAAATAATGAAAGCATGAGACTATATGCACTGTTTGGTGACAAATCTGAAAATATCTTTAAGAGATTTTAAAGAACATAAAAACACAGCTTTATTATTCCAAATTTGAAAACCTAGCAGCAAAACAATCTATTTGCATATAATGTAGTGCAATGAGCATTTGTTCATAAAAGACTCTGAAAGTCTTGAAACTATTATACATAAACCAGAATGGAATCCATTAGGATAAATGATTTGAAGATGTCCAGAGTAGCTAGACACTCTCACCTGTTATCACTGAATCCTAAGCAAGCTTATGCAAAACTGTGTTCTGGATAGCTGACTCTTATGACTCCCCAGTAACAAGCTCTGATAAGGCAGATCAGACCTAGAAGATAAGCAATTGCCCAAGAAACATAGGTTGCACGAAATCGCCTTGCAAAGTCTTGGGTGCCAACCTAAAACAAAAAGCAATATGAAAACACAATATTAGAAACTTGAAGAAAATACCCACTTAGAGAACATGTTTTGGTTTATATGCAATTTATATGAACTAGATTCCCAGAGAGAATCCACAAAGTCTTTATAAAACCCGAGTAGGTTTAACATCTGCTGACTAAAACTGACAGATGATATTGCTACCTATATTTACAATCAGTTTTATGAAGTAAACAAAAAGGCACATTAAAATGTTATCGCTAAAGTGTATCTAATCTGTGTAACTCCTAACTATCCTGTGACACAACCTGCTACTAACCTGGGACCAGGTGGACTAACTAAGGAACAAAGAGCACAGAAAGTAAATGGCAGCAAAATGGGACAATTCCTTCCTCTTCCCTTGCATAATCCCCACGGCAACTGTTTGGCTTCCGTCTCCCCTAAAAATAAGCCAATCCTCACATCAGTAATAAATCTCTGCTTGGCTTAAGGAGAAAAAGATACTCCATGGCCACATAATCAAAACAAATGGGCTTTAGTTAAATGGATGGTAAAGTCCCCAATGTCAAGGACTTTTCAGACTTTTCAAGGGGTTCAAAGACACCATTTCATTTGGACGACCAGGCTCCATTTGAAAAACAGGCCTTGGATTGGGTTTCTGATGACCCATGATCCTTCAGAAGCTTCTGGGCCTGGCACGCCAGTGTGCAAGCCTTTTCAGGGACCATTGGTCAGGGACCAGACCTCACCATTATTGATAGTTAAGGGGAAAGAATTCAAATGGTAAAGTAATACTCACAGTTAATCCAACTCCAATGAAAATACAAATCATTCCAATAGTAATGTATGCACAGCAGCGTCTTCGTGGAAGTGCACTACCCACGGAGGAGCTGCAAATTCATGAAAGCAACAGAGAACTTAAGTATTTACATACAGATTATCCATTTCATCTTGGAGTCCTCCAGGGTCTTAGTAACATTATTTTAAATATTTTCATTTATTTCTTGGGCTTGATACACAAAAATATGCATAAAATGTTATTTGTAATGAGTTATGAAATAATAACTGGTGAACTTGTGGTATTATTGTGACTTTAAACAAAATTCAAGCCTTAGTCATTGACAACATCCACAAAAAATGTCCTATGTTCTCTAATGATCCTGTAAGATAATAATATGTTCCCAAGAAAATCACTCACAGAATGAAAAATCAGTGCTAGCTTACATATAGCATTTGATTTTCTTTTTACAGATATAATAGTATATGTTTGGTGTAGAAAATTTGGAAAATAAACTGATAGAAAGGAAAAGTAAAATTATGTGTAATCCCACCATCACAAAATAATAACTCAACATTTTGGCATATAAATTTCTTATAACTTACTAATATATAGCATGAGCACTTTTCTATGTCATTAAGTATTCTCAAACTGGAGTTCTGAAGATGAATATAAGATAATTAACCAAATTCCTACTGTTGTGCACTTAGAATGCTTTGATTATTACAAATAAGGCCAGCTAAATATAATTTAAAAGCATTACAATGGAGGCAGGCATTTGGTTTAGCACTGAAACTGCCAGTTGAGGACCTTGCATCCCATATATATATATATATATATATATATATATATATATATATAATTTGACAGGTAGAGTTACAGACAGTGAGAGAGAGAGACAGAAAGAAAGGTCTTCCTTCTGTTGGTTTACTCCCCAAATGGCCACTGTGGCTGGTGCCACGCCAATCTGAAGCCAGGAGCCAGGTGCTTCTTCCTGGTCTCCCATGTGGGTGCAGGGGCCCAAGCACCTGGGCCATCCTCCACCGCCCTCCCGGGCCACAGCAGAAAGCTGGACTGGAAGAGGAGCAACCGGGACTAGAACTCGGCACCCACATGGGATGCCGGCACCGTAGGCGGAGGATTAACCAAGTGAGCCACGGTGCCGACCCCCCTTGCATCCCTTATTACAGTGCCTGAATTTGGGACTTGGGTCTATTCCTGATCCCATATTTCTGCCACTGGAGCAGCAGATATTGACTAAATAGCTGGGTCTTTGCCACCTGCATGGGAGACCTAAACTGAGTTCCAAGCTCCTGGCTTTGGCCGCCAGCTTGGGATCCTTGCAAGTATTTGAGGAGTGAACCAGGGAATGGAAGCACTCTTTTCTGTCCTCTGTCTCTCACCCCCACCCCCACATTCTATCGATCCACTCATACATACTTATTTTAAAATAAAATAAAATATTGCTTATTTTTCATCATTTTCTTAAAATATTTTAGGGGCTGGCACTGTGGCATTACAGGTTAAGTCACTGCCTGAAACGCTGGCATCCATATCAGAGCACTGACCTTACAGTATTGTTTGTACCTTGTGATATGTCTGAAACATTTAATACTAAATTAATTTTTTAAGAATAGGTCTGGCGTTGTCTCACAGTGGGTTAAGCCACACTCCCTGTGACACCAGTGTCCCACACGAGCACTGGTTTGAGTCCTGCCTACTCAAGTCCCAGCTGTTCCGCTTCTGCTCCAGCTCTCTGGTAATGCACCAGGAAAGGCAGTGGAGGACTTGGGCCCTACCACCCACGGGGGAGACCTGAATACAGTTCCAGGTTCCTGGTTTGGGCCTGACCCAATCCTGGCTGTTGAGGCCATTGGGGGAGTGAACCAGCAGATGGGAGATTTCTCTCTTCATCTCTCTGTCTCTCTGTGTGTCACTCTGCCTTTCCAATAAGTCTTTTTACAAAGACTTTTGCTTTAGAATTATAATTACAAAGTTATTATAATTACAAAGTTAAGGAGGTTAGTCTTTTATTTTCTTTTATAGATTTATTTATTTACTTGAAAGTCAGAAAGAGAGAGGTCTTCCATCTACTGGTTGACTTTCCAGTTGGTTACAACGGCCAGAGCTGTGCAGATCCAAAGCCAGGACCCAGGAGCTTCTTCTGGGTCTCCCATGTGGATGCAGGGGCCCAAGCATTTAGGCCATCTTCTACTGCCTTCCCAGGCCACAGCAGAGAGCTGGATGGGAAGTGGAGCAGCTGGGACTCAAACCATGTCCATATGGGATCCCGCATTGTAGGCGGCGGCTTTATCCTCTATGCCACACCACTGGCCCTGAGGTTAGTCTTTTCAAAATCTCTTCATATAGTCAAAAAACCTTGAGGAGATTCATAAAAGAATATACTGCTATTGCAATTCTCCATTGAAACTCCCAATCCTACATTACTTCGATCTCTCCACTTCTAATTTTGCCAATCTTATAAAAAATATAAGCATAGCAGAACTCAAATAGCCAAATCAGCCCTTTCTTCTCTTCCTAAATACACATATATTTAATAACACATACCGTATGTCAAGCACCTTTAGTGAATGGTAAAGTGAGTTCTCTGATTCGCCTTACTATGGCCAGTGTGAAGATGATGCCTAACACATTGTAACTTCTCAAGCAAAATCTGTTTTGTAAGTAAAATATAGAAATACATCACTGATTATACATAATTTGGAAATGGACTACTCCAAAGAGGTTAATTTTGCAAAAAAATTATTCCTTTTAACTGCCAAATCTTTTTAAAAATTGGTGAAATTTGCTGCAAATACATATCATAAATTTTCCTGATCACCAGAACTCAAACATAAATATCTGGATGACCTGAGGAGTTATTACTATTTTGTCTAGCTTGCTACCTGGACTTATTAGGGCATTTAGGATCCATTGCTTTTGTATTATATTAGACTACTTAGACTACTTTTTGGTTTTAATTCTTATGCATCAATTTAGTGGTTTTCCCGGCCTTATACTTCATAGATGGTTGCTTCTCATTACTCTCTTTGTATGTGCCTCCAGCAGCCTCTAAGCTATCACACATTAAAAACCAAATAAGACTATCAGAATTATGCATTGAATAAGCCAAAGGTATTATGTGATTACCAAAAATCTTTTCCCTGAGCAGGAAAATAAACCTTACTACATAAATTTAGTGTATGAATTCTGCTTAGAAAACTCATGTCCATTTTTTAATCACTCAGCTTAAACAGTCACTGTTTCTGAATTATTAAGTATCATGTCATCATAAGGATAAGGCATTGACAAACAAGTACTTGTTGCATGAATAATAAAAGTTCTTATATACACCTATGTACTGTCTGTATGTGATATATAGTATTGTCTGTACAATACTAAAACTTTCTGTGCAAGTGTTTAACTGTGTGCTCCCATGACTTGTTTTTAGTTGCTCAGTATTCCACATGGGACTTCCGCGTTGATGTGTGAAGATCTAGGCCATTCATTTATACAACTATTTTTCATTATATAAATATAACAGTTTGCTCCTTCTCCCAATTAATAGAAATACAGATATTTTCCTTAACATTTTGCTATTGCACCAGTCTTGCTTTGAACACACTTTTATGTTTCCTTATATACATATGCATAAATTTCTCAAACATACACATAGAAGTAGAATCACTGGATTGTATTCTAGGTATGTTTTCAACTTTAATGAATATCAAATTTATGTCCTCATGAGTGCTATATGAGAGCTTCCATTGCTCCACTCTAATTTTCATCAACGCTTCAATACTTGGTATTGTCCTTACTTTTTAAAATTTCATGGGTGTGAAGGGTATTTTATTATAATTTGAATCTGCACATCCCTGGTTTCTAGCAAGATTAAACATCTTTTCAAATGCTGGTTGGCTACTGACTTTCCTTTTTCTATTAATTGCTTGTCTATATTGCCTCTTTGCCTTCATCATCTGCCTTTTGCATATAATTCACAGATGATGTTTACATAATATGTAAACTATTCCATGCAATTATCACAATGAATATATCTCTTGTAACCTGCGTATTTAAAATTAAATCTTAATAATATCTTTTTCTGAAGAGTTTTGACTAATGAAATCAATAAGATAACTCTAATTTAGTCAAAATTATCAATCTTTCCCTCTAAGGTTTATGGTTTTTTTTATGCCATCATAAATTCTTTCCTACCTCTGTCATAAAAATATTTTTCAATTCTATCTTTCCATAAAATTTTAGCTTTTTGTATTTATCTTGATCCACAGGAAGACAGTCCTTGTATTTGCCAATCTTTACTTTACATATTTTGGTGTTATTTGGTGCACAAAAGTTCAGAATTTGTTTCTGATAAAGTAAGCGCAAAATAGTTATTTTTTTTTTTTTTGACAGGCAGAGTGCACAGTGAGAGAGAGAGACAGAGAGAAAGGTCTTCCTTTGCCGTTGGTTCACCCTCCAATGGCTGCCGCGGCCGGCGCGCTGCAGCCGGCACACCGTGCTGATCTGATGGCAGGAGCCAGGTACTTATCCTGGTCTCCCAATAGTTCTTATTTCAAAGAGTATGAGTTAAGTTACATGTAAAATGTCCTAACAGAGAAACTCAGAAAACAGTAAGTCTAATTTGAAATTTGTTTCTCTACCATATCAAATGCAAAGGCAAATGTACAGCCTCAGACTGGTAAACAGATCTGTTTTGTGATTAAGTAGAATTGCCAGACAACACAGGTACAAGGTTCTTGCTGCAGTAGTCTTTTCCAGTCAATTTGAAGAAGGGAAACAAAAGCACGACAAGAAATGCTTCTCTCTAAGGAGAGTATTAGGAAGCTGTACTTACCACTTCTGTTCACATTTCATTGACCTTCACCTAAACACATGACTATTCTGCAGTCTCTAGCTGGGCAACCAGAAAAACTCTGAATCTGAGTTCACTAAAAAGAGAAAGTGAATAGCAGCCTCCCCTATTTTAATATTTTTTCCTTGGCTAATGTTTCAGGACTATATCTTCTTCAATCCTTTTTACTTTTATTCTATATTCTCCTACTTTTAAAAAAAAAAGCTTATGTATTTATTTGAAAGTCTGAGTGAGAGACAGAGGGAGTGGGACAAGGAGAGGGACAGAAGAGATAGAGAGGGGGTGGGTGGGGTGGGGAGATAGGTCTTCCATCTGCTGGTTCACTCCCCAAATGCCTGCAATAGCCCAGGCTGGGTTAAGCCAAAGCCAGGCGCACAGAACTCCTTCTAGGTAGTGGCAGGGACTTGATTTATCATTTGTTGCCTGAGAGGATGCACATTAGCAGGAAGCTTGATGGAAAGTGAAGTAGCCAGGACTCAAATCAGGTACTCTAACATAGGATGTGGGCATCCCAAGCAGTGGCTTACTCAAATGCACCACAAGGCCCACCCTTATTCTCATTTTTATGTGTTTCTACTTCAAATTGCATATAAGTGTTCTTAGATCCAGTCTGAAAATGTCTGGTGTGCTTTACTGTTAATATTAGTCTAATACATATAGATTACTTCTGCCATCTAATTTTGGCTTTCTGTTGCTTATCTGTTTTCTCTGCTTTTCCACTTTTCTTTCCAGAATTCTTTTAGATTAGCTATAATACTTGTACTACATTTTTACTTACTATTTTCATAGTTTTACAATTTATTTCATTTAGTAGTTGTACTTAAACTTTTAACATACCTATCTTTATTATTATTCTTTTTTAAAATATTTATTTATTTATTTATTTGAAAGGCAGAGTTACAGAGATGCAGAGGCAGAGGGAGAGAGAGAGAGAGAGGGAGAGAGAGGTCTTCCATCCACTGGTTCACTCCCCAGATGGCCTCAATGGCTAGAGCTGCGCCGATCCAAAGCCAGGAGTCAGGAGCTTTTTCTGGGTCTCCCACGTGGGTGCAGGGGCCCAAGGACTCGATCCATCTTCTACTGCTTTCCCAGGCCATAGAAGAGAGCTGGATTGAAGTGAAGCAGCCAAGGCTCGAACCAGTGCCCATATGGGATGTCAGCACTGCCAGCCCCTCTTTATTATTATTATTACTATTATTATTTGTTTGAAAGGCAGAGAGACAGAGAAATTTCCCATCCACTGGTCCACTCCCCAAATGCCTACAACAGCCAGGGATGAGCCAGGCTGATTCCAGAAGCCCCAAACTCAACTCAGGTCTCCAATGTGGGTGGCAGAATTCAACCTGGTGAGCCATCACCCTTGTCTTCCAGTCCATTATTAGGAAGCTGGAATCTGGGACAGGCCAGGATTTGAACGGAGGCTCTGTGAAATGAGATGCAGACACCACAAGTGGTGTCTCAAACTGCTACACCAAACATCCATCCCCATGCATGTCTGGCCGCTAAGAATAAACTTGCTATAAACATTCATGCACAGGATTTTTTAAATTATCTTTTATCTGTCTTCTCAAATTCTTATTTTTTAAAACAACGGGGTCATGGTTATAACATTCCATACCTAATATCATAAATCTGAAGTCTTTGGGAGTCCAATTATCCTATTTATCTTTTTTCTTAATTTGAGAGAAACTCTTTATAGTCTCCCTACAGTGAAACTAAACTTCACCATTTTAAACTGATTTCTGAGATTGCGTTTTCTTAGACCATACAAATGATGTAAAATATAAATATCAAACTCACAATGATTATAAATTCTATATTCTGTAAATTTCCTTTTTTGCTGTGATTTTTTTTCCTGATCTAATCTTTTTATGGAGAATAGTATTTCAAAGATTTTATTGGAAGTGACTAGAATTCCAACCACTCCACCTTTTGTAAGGCAAAAGCCTTCTCTCTCATTCCTCACCTGAGTGCTGAAACCCAAGGCTCTGGGTCTCTAGTTCAATAAAAATCCTCTGGATAGCCCTGCTTATCATTTCTTTCTTTTTTCTTTTTCTTTTTTTTTTTTTTTTTTTTTTTTTTTTTTTTTTTTTGACAGGCAAAGTGGACAGTGAGAGAGAGAGAGACAGAGAGAAAGGTCTTCCTTCCATTGGTTCACACCCCCACCCCCCGCCAATGGCCGCTGCGGCCAGTACACCGCACTGATCCAAAGTCAGGAGCCAGGTGCTTCTCCTGGTCTCCCATGTGGAGGCAGGACTCAGGACCTGGGCCATCCTCCACTGCCCTCCCAGGCCACAGCAAAGAGCTGGACAGGAAGAGAAGCAACCGGGACAGAATCCGGTGCCCCGACCGGGACTAGAACCCGGAGTGCCAGCGCTGCAGGCGGAGGATTAGCCTATTGAGCCACGGCGCCAGGCAATCATTTCATCTTCATGTTTGGACCCTGGGGATTTTCTTAAATCTCATATGAGTCCAGCTACACATTTGAAAGGATGTTTGTTATAGTTAATTCATTTTCAAATTACTGGATGTAAAAGTCAGGAACATATAATAAAAAATATGGACAGTGACTCTCCAAATGGAAAAGATCATTCAATGTTCACAAATCTGTAACCATTCACTTCTTTAAATATTTATTTTATTTATTTGAAAGAGTTACAGAGAGAGGTAGAACCAGAGACAGAGAGTCTTCTACCTGCTGGTTCACTCCACAAATGACCGCAACAGCCAGAGCTGAGCTGATACGAAGCCAGAAGCCAGGAGCTTCTTCCGGGTCTCCCATGTGAGTGCAGGGGCCCAAGGACTTGGGCCATCTTCTACTGCTTTCCCAGGCCATAGCAGAGAGCTGGATCGGAAGAGGAGCCTCCAGGACTAGAACTGGTGCCCATATGGGATGCCAGCACTGCAAGCTGGGGCTTTAACCAGCTGCGCCACAATGCCAATCCCACCATTCACTTTTATCTTGCTAACCTTCTCCTTCACAAAACACCCTCTGGCACACTAGGGTTGTGATGCACACCAGGAAAATGCTAGTGTAACTAGTGCTATAGAAAGTTATAAAAGAAAATAGTGGCACGCATTCTTCTTCATATTACAATTTTCAGATGAGGCAGCCAAGAATAGCTTTATTAGGAGATGCTTAAGAACAAAGATGGAGGGGTGGGCATTGTGATGTAACGAATAAAGCAGCTACCAGCAATGCCAGCATCCCATACGGGCGCTGGCTTCTAACCTGGCTGCTCAACTTCCAATCCAGCAACCTGTTAATGTGCCTAGAAAAGCAGCATGAGATGGTCTAAGTGCTTGGGCCCCTGCACTCATGTGGGAGACCCAGATGAAGCTCCTGAGTTCTGGCCCAGCCCTGGCCAATGTGGCCATCTGCGGAATGAAACCAGCAGATGGAAGATCTCCTTCTCTCCATCTCTTTCCTTCTCCCTTTCTCTCTGTAACTCTTTCAAAATAAGTAAGTCTTTAACAACAACAACAAAAAAAGGATAAAGATGTAAATGGATGAAGGAGTGGGTCATTTTAGGTGATAGACAGCAGAAGTGCTTGGGCATTAAAAAAGAATTTTGTTCAAGGAACAAGAGTAGAATGAACATTTTGCCAGAGAAGATTTCAGCAAATGAATAGGACAAGAAAGGATTTCTGGCTAACTTGAACAGTTAAAATAGATGCTTTTCAGGTAAATGAGAGTGAAGAAAAAAACTAACCAGGATGGGATTAACAGACAGAATTAAGAAATTATATGTTTATAAAAGTAGAAGAATTTGTTGAATCTGGTACATCATGTAGAGGTGGAAGAAAACAAAGACAACACTAGAAAGGTTAGCAAAGATTTAAACTTGAAGGACTCTATGTATATCCTATTAAGAAGTTTAGAGTATGATTTTGTATTTTAGGTTTTGAGTCCATAGTAAACCATATGGTGCATTTGTGCCAACAAGTTAAAAATGTCCTTTGTCTGAATGATTTTATAAGCTGTTAAACAGACGAAGTAGAGCATGTTAGCCATACTTAAAACCTTATCCTAATTTGCCTATTCTTCCCATATGCCCATAAGACTAAATTCCTTGAAGATTATGTGTTTTATTTGAGCATCCAGGACTTAGCACAGGACTATTGGTTGAACTAATAAATACTTACAAAAGGTAGCACTAAACAGGAAAATTATGGGATAACATTTGAGAACAAGAGCTTGCTATTGTGTAAAATGATAAGAGGTGGCTCACAAAGCAGTACCTCAGTGAAGTTAGAGAAATGATATTCAATGATGATTATCATGGATTAAATCAATATCTGTACAGTGTTAGATCCATTATAACATCTGCATGGAATTATAGTACAAGTTGTACATCAGAATGGTAGAACTACATCTCCAACCTAGCAGTGGCCAGGGGTTGTCCAAATAAAATAGAAAGACCCCGTTCAGCCATAACAGCCTCAGCCATTGCATCCATGGGCGACCATGATAGGAGAAAATGCATTCTCCACATATCTGCTGTGAGATAAACACATGACACAGTAGTTTAGTGCTAATGATTTACTTAACTCCCATACCTTAAAAATAATGTTACACTATTTGTGTTTAAAGAAATAAAATGCAGGGCAGGCATTTGGCACAGCAATGAAGCTACTGCTTGGGATGCAGGCTCTGCTTCTGATTCCAGTTTCCTAATAATGAACACTATAGGAGGCAGAAGATGATAGCTCAAGTACTTGAGTTCCTGCCACGCATATGGCAGACCCAGATTGAGTTCCCAGCTCCTGGCTTCAGCCCAGCCCAACCTGGGAACATTGTGAGTATCTGAGGAGTGAACTAGCAGGTGAAAATACTCTGTCACTTTACTTTTCAAATAAATTAAAATAAATTAATTAAAATTTTAAAACATAAGGAAAAAGAAATAAAACTCTCAGAATCTTACTCCAACAGAAAACCATCATTTTTTTTTTTAATGAATGGAATCATTAAAAAAAAAAAAAAACTACAAAACCTACATCTCCGCTATGAGTAGTCACGTGATAACCACATCTGTGCTCAAAGAAGTACGTGACTGCCCTGAGCTCTTCCCGGCTTAGCATGTGACTCAATTCTACAAACCTTCCTTTTAGAATGATATCTAAGCTGATTTATTCCATGCACATTTCCAAGCAAGTTGTTCTTTCAGTAATTGTTACAAAATATTCTTCCTATTAACATACTGTCTTGTGATATTTTAACAAATTGTGAAGTATCTAGACTAGACACTCAATACATCTTTATTTTGGTAAAAAAATATTGTCACTGTTCTAAGACAATTAACTAAGCAAGTCCTTAACCTCTCCTGACAGTTTCTCATTTGTAAAACAAGGCTAAATCCCTGCATTCTAAGGATTGCTGGAAAGATTGCAGCTACTTATACATGTGTATATAGAACAACTATCATGGTGTTTAGCACATGGTCTGCTAATAAACAAGAAGTATTTTGCTTTTTATTTTCCATAAGTATTTTTCTTATCCAACGTAAGGTCCTTGGTGGAGATACATGCAACCTAAGTTTGCTCATTTTTGTTAAAATAGGTGATATACAGAACTGTGTTCATTCACAGGCAAATTCACAGATGTTGTGGGGGTGCAGGTGCATCTATCAAATACAGATTTGTATGTGTACTTATTTGGGGTTATCTACGATGCTTTCCTAGGTACAGACAACTATCGAATTCAGTAACGTTAAGAATTTGGAAGATTAATTTCACAAATAAAAAAGAAACCATTTGTTCCCTTGAAGCCAAAAATATGCTATAAAGAAGTTATTTTCACAGAACTGTCTATATTTAGCAGGAATCATAACAGAGATAAATATTTTTTCTCATATATTTTGTTTTTCAGAAACTTTTAATTATTTTCCCCAGATTTCATTCTTGAGATTTCTCTACTCCTAAAAAGATAAGGTATTATATTACATGAAGAATCATACAGATTATATCATTCTATATTTTCAATTTACAAAATTTAATTGTCAAAACACTGTGGTTTAAGTTATAATTCACACGTAGAAATGTAGTGTAAGTTTAAAAATGCTGTCAAAGGAAAAAATGGATTAGAAAGCAGCATGCTACACAGAGCTAGGAACAAAATGTGTGGAGAATAGGGTAGCAGATACACACTCAAAGAGGAGAAAAAAGTGTCCTGGGGAAGCCCCCATGGGAGGAGGAAAAATGGCTTGAAACTGCGTGGTGAGTGCTAAGACGCACCCAGAGAACCACAGCCCTGGACAGCCTGAGTCAGCAGCATCATTTGGGCGGGTTGGAGGCGGGGGTCTGCAGTAATCTGTGGGGACAGCCAGGGAGAGTATGACGTGGGTCCGGACTGGACCCGGGGAACTGGCAGTTGCTCGTGGTCACCCGGGGTCCTAATGGAAGTGGAGGGGGCCGGCTGCAATCTCTCCAAAACAAAGCCTGTGACCCAGATGAGAGAGGGGGTGGGGGTCATTTTAAATCAGTGCTATGTGCATGCCTGCAGCTCATTGAGACGAGACACCAGAACACAGACACCAGAACACAGCGCTGCCAGCAGCGGCAGGCAGGCTTTAGACCAGGGACTCTGGTGTGCACTTGTGATCCAGAGCTACCAACGGATGGAACGGCCCACAGCCCCCACTGCCTCAGAGCTCCACAGGAAGGTGGCCGAGCAACAAGGAGACAAAGGAACGCCCACACCAATAGCACCCTCTGGTCTGTGTCTGTGGAAGCCCTATATCCTAAGACTTTGGGGCCTCTGTAGCTACACAAAAAGGTGTAGGGCACAGTTAGCTTTGGAGTTCTGCCAGCTCAAGGTGGGTGTTACCCTGGAAACTAGCCCCACCCTAGAGCATTAACCAGAGCCCCCGGCCACACCCACCACATGACACCTGGTATTCACTGAAAGGGCAGACACTCCAAGAGCCACAGAAGCATAACCCCAAAGATAAAAACCAACAGAAGAAAAAATTAAAAATCAATCCCACAAACGCCAAGAAATAAGTCAAAATTAAAGAATCAAGAAAAGGAAGTTACATGAACCCCCAGAGGAACACAATGACACTTCAATATTAGAATGCCATACAAAGAGATCAAGGAAATGCTAGAAACAGAATTTAGAAAATTAATCATAGGATTACTAAAAAAAAAAAAAAAAAAAAAACAACAACAACAACAACAACAAAACCATAGAATAAATACAACCAGGGATATCAAAGATCTCTACAATAAAAATTACAAAACATTAAAGAAAGAAATAGAAGAGACAAAAAAATTGGAAAAATGTTCCATGTTCATGGATTGGAAGAATCAAGATCATCAAAATGTCCATTCTCCCAAAAGCAATTTACAGATTCAATGCAATACCAATCAAAATACCATGGATATTCTTCTCAGATGTAGAAAAAAACTATGATGAAATTCATAGGGAAACAAAGGAGACCCCAAATACCTAAAGTAATCTTATACAACAAAAACAAAGCCAGAAACATCACAATACCAGACTCCAAGACATATACAGGGTAGTTAAAATCAAAACAGTCTGAAATTAGCACAAAAACCAGATGGATAGACCAATGGAACAGAACAGAAACATCAGAAATCAATCCAAGCATCTACAACCAACTTATCTTTGATAAAGTAACTAAAATCAATCCCTGGAGCAAGGACAGCCACTTCAACAAATGGTGCTGGGAAAACTGGATCACTACATGCAAAAGTATGAAGAAAGATCCCTACCTTACATCTTATACAGAAATCCACTCAAAATGGATTAAAGACCTAAATCTACAACCCAATGCCATCAAAGTTATTAGAGAACACTGGGGAAACCCTGCAAGACATTGGCATAGGCAGAGTTGTTGGAAAGGACCCAGAGGTGATCAAAGTCAAAATTACATATAAATTGAGAAGCTTCTGTACTGAAAAAGAAACAATCAACAAAGTGAAGAGGCAACTGACAGAATGGGAGAAAATATTTGCAAACTACACAACTGATAAAGGATTACAACCAGAATATATAGAGATCAAGAAACTCAACAGCAACAAATAAACAACTCAGTTAAGAAATGGGCAAAGGACTTAAACAGACATTTTTCAAAAGAGAAAATCCAAATGGCCACAGACACATGAAAAAAATGCTCAGGATCACTAGCCATCAGGAAAATGCAAATCAAAGCCACCATGAGATTTCACCTCACCCCCCTTAGAATGGCTTTCATACAGAAATCAACAAACAACAAATGCTAGCCAGGATGTGGGGAAAAAGGTACCCTACTGTTGGTGGGAATGTAAACTGGTAAAGCCACTATGGAAGACAGTATGGAGATACCTCAGAAATCTGAATACAGACCTCCCATATGACCCAGCCATCCCACTCCTTGGAATCTACCCAAGGGAAATGAAATCAGCATATGTAAGACTTATCTGTACCCCCATGTAAATTGGAGCTCAATTCACAATAGCTAAGACACAGAATCAACCCAAATGTCCATCAACTGAAAATTGAATAAAGAAGTTACGGGATATGTGCACCATGGAATACTACACAGTGGTGAAAAAAAAACACAGAAATTCTGTCATTTGCAACAGAATGGATGAAACTGGAAAACAGCTTATTTAGTGAAATAAGCCAGCCCTAGGGACAAATACCATATGTTCTCCCTGACCGGAGATAACTAATAGAGCAACAAAAAGGCAATACGTAGAAGTGAAATTGACACCGAGAAGCAATGATTCTGAACAGCCCTTGTCTTGACTATTAAGGAACTGTTTTTTGTTTGTTTTTGTTTTTTTCTTCTTACTATTTGTTGAACTCTTTACTAAACATAGAGTTAACTGTATGTGTATAAAGTTAATTAAAAATAGATCCTAGATCAGCACAGCTCCAGCCAATGCGGCCAATTGAGGAGTGAACCAGTGAATGGAAGACCTCTCTCTCTTCCTCTCCTTCTCTCTCTGTGTAACTCTCACTTTCAAACAAACAAATAAAACTTAAAAAAAAAAAAAACATATAGTGAATAGGAAAGCATTGACAGAGCAGGCCCGAGCCTAAGACATTTAGAAAGCCCTGGTTGCAAGGTTGGCCTTTAGCTGGCAACTGGGAACTCAGACTTTGCAAGAGTTTCTGCCATTCCCTAACTGCTAACAGTGGCTTAATACATGAAACTGTATGAACAACATGGTTCATGTCACCCATCTGGTCTCCCTCTGGAATCCGGAATTTTGCTGTAAGTATGTCTGGGTGACAAGTCCCAGCAGGAGCCCTGGGTGTTGCATCTCTGCTGTGCTTCACCAGAAGACCTTTCACATATCTGGTAACAATTCACCGCTGGAGGACTCCATGGAAAGAGGACTCTCTGAAGCTCACTCCTTTGCATCTTAACTCACAATAGCTAAAATATGGAATCAACCCAGATGTTCATCAATTGATGACTGGATAAAGAAATTGTGGCACATATACACTATGGAACACTACTCAGCCCTAAAAAAAAAATCTGTCTGTTGCAAAATGGAAACCATTATATTTAGTGAAATAAGCCAATCCCAAAAAGACAGATATCATGTTTTCCCTGATCTGTGGTAACTAATAGAGTACCTAAAAGGTAATCTGTAAGTGTGAAAGGGACATTTTGAGATCAATGATTGTTTCCAGTCCTTGTCTATACTGTTGAGGAACAGTGGTTTTTTTTTTCTTCTTCTTCTTCATATTACGTCTTGAACTCCTTACTTAGTGTGGGGTTAATCTTATGAGTATAAAGTAAACTGAAAATAGATCTTTGTAAAAATTAAGAGTGGGAATAGGAGAGAGAGGAATAAGAAGTGTGAGAGTGTGGGTGGGAGGAAGAGGATGGGAAGAATCACTATGTTCCTAAATTTGTGTATATGAAATGCATGAAATTTGTATATCTTAAATATATTTTTAAAATAACTTAAAAAAAGAAGCTCATTCCTAGTTTCCTCTATACTTTGCTCCATGTGCATTGGCTTTTGCTGATTTAACTTTGCATCCCTTTGCTAGAATAAATCACACCTGTGAGTTCAATTGCATATTAATTCCTCTTCGTTCTCCTAGAAAATCAAGAAACTGGGGCCGGTATGGTAGTGTAGTAGGTTAAGCCTCTGCCTGAGGTTCTGGCATCCCATATAGGTGCTGGTTCATGTCCTGGCTATCCTCACTGACCCAGTTCTCTGCCTGGGAAAGCAGTAGAAGATGGTCCAAGTGCTTGGACTCCTGCACCCCTGAGGGAGACCCAGAGGAAGCTCCTGGCTCCTGGCTTCAGATCAAACCCGGCTCCAGCAATCGCAGCATTTTGGGAATGAACCAGCGGACAGAAGGCCTTTATCTCTCCTCTCTGTAACTCTGCTTCTCAAATAAATAAATCTTTTTTAAAAAGTATAAAAGAAAAGAAATTTTGGCATGATATTTGAGATCCTCAATATAGATGCCATAAAATGTCTTTAATCAAAATATCTTCTATTTCCCATTTTTATATTTCCTTTTGCTATCTTCCTTGATTGTATCATTCAGGAATAGAGATTGAATAATTACAACAGACAAATAATTATACAAACTTAGTCATCAGCAGTATTAAGTAGAAGATGAAAAAAAAAGTTAAAAATCATCTTATTATGAACTTCAAAAAAATTTGCATTTTCACCTACATTACAGCCCCTTTATAAATGTAAGTTTCAAATGATGACAATTATTACAACAACTTAGGACATTTGAAAATCCTCTCCAGGTTACTGATTTTTAGCAATTTCGCTTTCCTAGAAAATGATTTCCCTTTAGGAAATGTAATCAAAAGAAAATATACTAATTAGCTTACAGATGTCTTTTTTTTTATCTTGAAAAGCATAAACATATTAAGCACAGTCATTCAATAGTATGCCTTTAAATCAAAATCTATGTATGTGAGCCTTCTGAACTCTGAATTGTTTTCAAGTACTTCTCAATAGTATTTCCAAAGACAGGGAACTTACATTTTTTTGCAGTGTGGGCATTTTGCCAGAGTGTTGAACCTCAGTTCCATCCACTGTAAAATAAATAAAGAGGGATTGAAAAGAAAAACAGCTGAAAATTATTCAATCTGATAAGCTGTTTCTTTTGGCTTAAATGTCATCAGAGATCACAGCAGAAGCAATAGCCTTCTCCCAGTTACATGAGCTTTTCCCTCAACTCTCTTCTCCCCTGCCGTAGAGCATGGTTCAGGATCCACCCCTGAAACAGTTCCCATGACTTTTCTAAGGTTCTGACGCAATCCAGGTTTGTTTTATGACGAAAACTAAATGTGATGCCAAAATTAAGGTCATCTCCTTTGGTTATCGTATTTCACATACCTTGAAACATGTTCCTTTAAATCTTGAAGGCCACATTTCTAAATAGCTGAATATTTATATTCATTACTATTACTTATGTGAGAAAGTCACAAAGCACATAAACTAAACATCTTAGAAACAGGTGGAACTGAAGTCAGATAGCTGCCCCCTGCTCTGTCATTACTTACATAACAAAAACATGTAACTACTCTGGGGCAGTTTTCTCCCCTATAAAGGTAGATACTACAAAGTGCTACCTTCTTCATAGAAATGTTATTCAGATACATGAAATAGCACACTGGTAACAGGTTAAAGTCTTAGAACCAACATGCAATATAAATTTAAAGTAAATCTTTACTCCATAAAACATATTTTAAAAAAGTTTTCTAATCTTCCATCTGATTTATTTTCCTATATACCTTCTTACAGAGTACATTTTCTTCTTTATAGTTTAAGGAGAATTTCTTTAAGTACTTCAGTTTTATCATCAGAACTACATTAGTTTTCTCAAAATTAATTTTTCTAGGAGTCCAAATCACCAATTTTTCTTTTCAGAAGCTTCAAATTATAGGTACAGGGGGGGTTTCAATAACTTATACATGTTCAAATGTTTTCCATGCAAAAGAAGATATCTTTTAAAATATCTGATACATGCTTTTTATTTTTTCTTTTGTGATCAGATTTAAGAAAAGAAGAAACAAATTTAAGTTTTCTGGGCCGGCGCCGCGGCTCACTAGGCTAATCCTCCGCCTAGCGGCGCCGGCACACCGGGTTCTAGTCCCGGTCGGGGTGCCGGATTCTGTCCCGGTTGCCCCTCTTCCAGGCCAGCCCTCTGCTGTGGCCAGGGAGTGCAGTGGAGGATGGCCCAGGTGCTTGGGCCCTGCACCCCATGGGAGACCAGGAAAAGCACCTGGCTCCTGGCTCCTGCCATCGGATCAGCGCGGTGCGCCGGCCGCAGCGCGCCAGCCGCGGCGGCCATTGGAGGGTGAACCAACGGCAAAAGGAAGACCTTTCTCTCTGTCTCTCTCTCTCACTGTCCACTCTGCCTGTCATAAAAAAAAAAAAAAAAAAAAAAAAAAAAAAAAAAAAAAAAAAAAATTTAAGTTTTCTGGATTCTTTTTTCTTCATATTCATTTCAAATCCTATAAAATTTAATTAACCTTAATATGACCTCTCTCACAGAAACACAGAAAGAAATACATCCATACCTACATTTAGAAACTGGTACAGAGTATTAAGCAGTGAAAGAGGAAAGAAATATTAGTAAATGTTCTTTTATACTTCTGTAATAGGTTTAGGACAGTTCCTGAATTTGTAATGTCATTTCAAATGTTACCTAACAAGGACAAATTTCAGTTTTTCTGGATTTATTTTTGTCTTGTTCTGTGTGCTTAGTTAAAAGAAGCAAGATAGTTTGAGAAGGCAATTACAAAGCTCTTGAGTCAATAATAACTCTAATTCCCTGAGTTGAGGCTAATACATTCACATAGATATTCCAGTGGACTATCATTTTACAGTGTTCTTTATTTTAGCACAGATTATTTGTGGTGAACTCAATTGTAACTGAGAAAACAGTTCAGATTTTATTGTGTAATTAGGAAGATTTTACTGTGTAATTAGTAAGTTACACAGTCAGCAACCTAACACATCTGGTTTTGTTATCTAAATACAGTCACCCCTTGGTCCAAAAGAGATTAGTTCCAGGACACCCTCATGGATGCCAAAATACCAGGATGCTAAAGTTTCTTATATGAAATCATGCAGCATTTGCATATAACCTAACAGTGGGCCTTCATTATCAGTGGGTTCTGCATCCATGGATTCAACTAACTTGGAAAAAAAAACTCTGTTTGCATTGAACACCCACAGACTTTTTTATCCTGGTCATTATTCCCTAAGCAATATAATCAGCAACTATTTACATGATATTTACATTGTATTGGATATTATAAGTAATCTAGAAATGACTTAAAGTATATGGGATGATGTGCTAGGAGATTTTCTCTTTTCATGATTCTAGAAAACTCAGAGCTAATTTTTTCAACTCTTCAGGAATAAGTATTATACATTAATTCATATTTTTCTGTCCTATTTCTATTTCTCTGGACATTTTTTGTATTTTATCTTCAATCCTTTTGAAATTAATATATTTTTAACTTGTCTCAATAGATTTTTAGACCTTGAAAACCAAGTTTGAAACAAAGTAGGGAATAAACAAGTGAATTATTCTAATAGTCAAAGTTTCAAGAGTAAAGAAACTACTACAAAGAATATACAATTATTCATGATCAGCATAATAACAAGGATAAGGCTGTAAGTCAGAATTAAGAGCTCTGTAGTGAGTACATTCTTCATAGCACCGAGCATCTCTAATTAATCTGAAACTCTAAAAAGCAAAACTCACCCTCTAAGTATTTATTATATCCCCTATCATCAAAAACTTTAATCTCCAGAAACTTTGCAACCATATTAAAATATCATATTTTAACTGAAAATGTCATTTCTTTTTAAAAAAATTAAAATTTTTAATCATAATCACTGTGCTGATATGATTCACTTGTCTGCACTGAAGATTAAGTAAAAAAGAACAAGTTTTAGAACTTAATCTCAGGAGATTCCAAGATGGCAGAATAGGGAAGGAGCTTGCTGCTCTAGTCTAGGGGAAGACAGATAAAAGTGGAGAGAGCGTACTCTCAGGGAAGAGCTAGGGAGAAAACTGCAGATGAAACTCCATGCAAATTGGAGGGACACTGTGGATCTACATGGAGGGTGTGGACATGCACAACTCAAGACCCCAGCAGCTGAGAGTGTCAGCACCCGCTTTGGAGAGTGAGGTGAGACCAGACTGCAGTAGCCCAAGCCACTGGTGATAAAGCTGTGGGAAGAGCCTGGTGTGAGTTTGGCTTAGAGTCCTGTGCGGGACAGTGCACCTGCCAACCTAGAGGGAAAATAGAAGGGAGGCATATTTCTCTCTACCGGACCACCCGGCACTGGTGTTCTGTAACTGGCTGAGAGAAGGAAGGTGTCATTTTGGATGTATGTAACAGATGCACCAGCTTGTGTCTGCACGCTCACCAACCAGCTGAGACACCTGTCTGGCTGGGAGAACTGACAGGGGGTTAGGCACCTGTAACTGTTGGGAGCCTTGTATTCTGGGACACACAGTGAAAACACTGTGGCTGAGTGGGAGGGCATGGGGTATGGCTTAGTCTCTGGGCAGTCACTGTTGGTGACTCTGCACACTCAAGGCTCCCTGATTGCCTGAAGAGGGTCATTACTGTGGGATCTGTGCTCACAATGAGAACTGCATGGATCCTTTGTGTGGTTCTTGTGGCAGCATGGATGAATATTGCACCCACTGGGGCTAGTGCTTGGACATTGGTTTCCTTGGAGAAGGAGGTGAGTGTGAGACTATGGCAACAGAGCTGAACAACCCGCCCCTCTGATTAAAAAAAAAAAAAAAAAAAAAAAAAAAAAAAACAACAACAAACTTTGGGGTTACCTTGGACATTTGCCTCATCCTGGAGCACTGAACAGAGCTCCCTGGCTACACCCAGCACATGCCTCTGGTTATTCACTGAAAGAACAGACGCTCCACTAAGCCACAGAGGAATAGTCCAGAGACAAAAGCCATCACAGAGGAAAAAAAAATCAAGTATCTGTACAACTGCATAAAGATAAATGCAGGAATTCAAGAAACAAGATAACATGATGCCTCCAAAGGAACATAACACTTAAATATTAGACTGTGGAGATGAAGAGATTAAAGAAATACAAGGAACAGAATTCAAAAAATTGATCGTAGGATACCTCAGAAGTAAGCACAAGCAAATCCATGAATTAAAGAAATCCATACATGACAGGAATGATGAAAAAGGATATTCCATGTTAATGGAAACCAAAAAAGATTTGATATAGCTATACTAATAACAGACATAATAGACTTTAACACAAAAACTGTTAAAAGAGACAAAGAAGGGTACTATGTAATGGTTAAGGGATCAATTCAACAGGAAGATGTGACTATAATAAATGTATATGCGCCCAATTACAGGGCATCTGGATATTTAAAAAAAATGTTAATAGATCTAAAGGGAGATATGTTCTCCAACACAATAGTAATGGGGAACTTCAATACCCTCTTTCAGCAATGGACAGATAAGCCAGACAGAAAATGAGCAAGGAAACAACAGGGTTAATCAACATTATAGACCAAATGGACCTAAAGAATATCTACAGAACATTTCATCCTACAGTTGCAGAACACAGATTCTACTCACCAGTGCATGGAAATTTCTTTAGG
The DNA here is from genome assembly GCF_964237555.1 of Oryctolagus cuniculus. Taxonomy (NCBI): domain Eukaryota; kingdom Metazoa; phylum Chordata; class Mammalia; order Lagomorpha; family Leporidae; genus Oryctolagus; species Oryctolagus cuniculus. The sequence goes on from NC_091437.1 coordinate 116,437,950, forward strand.
ATACAGTACATGCTAGGCCACAAAGCAAGTCTCAGAAAATTAAAAAAAAATTGAAATCATACCATGTATCTTCTCTGACCACAATGAAATTAAGTTGGAAATCAACAACTCAAGAATCTTTAGAACATAAGCAAACACATGGAAACTGAACAACATACTCCTAAATGAACAGTGGATCATAGAAGAAACCAAATCATAAATCAAAAATTTCTGGAAATGAATGAAAACAACAATACAACATATCAAAACTTCTGGAATAGAGCAAAAGCAGTGTTAAGACAAATGTTTATAGCGATTGGTGCCTATATCAAGAAATTGGAGAGGTACCAAATAAAGGAGCTATCAATGCTTCTCAAGCACCTAGAAAACAACAGGAAACAAAACCCAAAATTAGTAGGAGAAAAAATGCTTAAAATTAGAGAAGAAATAAACAAAATTGAAACAAACAAAAAAATACAAAAGATCAGCAAAACGAAGAGATGGTTTTTTGAAAAACTAAACAAAATTGACACATCATTGGTGCAACTAACCAAAAAATTGAGGGAGAAGACCCAAATCAATAGAATTAGAGATGAAAAAGGAAATGTAACAACAGACATCACAAATAAAAAGAATCATCAGGAATTAGTACAAAGAGGTTTATGCCAACAACTCGTGAGACCTAGAAGTGGACAGATTCTTGGGCATATACAATCTACCTAAATTGACCATGAAGACATAGAAAACCTAAACAGACCAATAACCAAAATTGAGACTGCATCAGTTATAAAGACCTTCCCAATAAAGAATGGCCAGGACCAGATGGATTCACTACTGAATTCTAACAGACATTTAAAGAACCAACTTCAACTATTCTCAAGCTATTCAAAATAATTGAAAGAAAAGATATCCTCCCAAACTCCTTCTATGAAAACAGAATTACCTTAATTCCTAAAACTCAAAAAGATACAAAAGACCAATTTCCCTGATGAACACAGATGCAAAAACTCTCAACAAAATACTAGTTAATTGAATCCAGCAACACATCAGAAACATCATTCACCCAGACCAATTGGGATTTATCTCTGGTATGCAGGGATGGTTCAACATTCACTCATCAATCAATGTAAAATACACGACATTTAAAAAAATGAAGAACAAAAACCATATAATTATCTCAGTGGATGCAGAGAAAGCATTTGATAAAATACAACATTCTTTCAGGATGAAAACTCTAAGCAAATTGGGTATAGAAGGAACATTCCTCAACACAATCAAGGCAAATTATGACTAACCCATGGCCATAACCCCATTCATATGGAATCAGGAAAAGTTAGAAGCATTCCCACTGAGATCTGGAACCAGACAAGGATGCCCACTCTCAACCACTGCTATTTAATATAGTCCAAGAAGATTTAGCCAGAACCATTATGCCAAAAAAAGTAACCAAAGAGATTCAAATTGGGAAGGAGAAAGTCAAGCTATCCCCATTCGCAAATGACATGATTCTATATATAGGGGATCCAAAAGACTCCACTAAGAGACTACTGGAACTCAAAGAAGAGTTTGGTAAAGTGGCAGGATATAAAATCAACACACACAAATCAATAGCCTTTGCATACACAGACAATGCCACAGCTGAGAAAGAACTTCTAAGATCAATAAATGCACAATAGCTGCAAAAAAATTAAATACCTTGGAATATTTTGAACCAATATTTTTGAACCAGTATCTCTACAATTAGTGTTACAAAACATTAAAACATTAAAGGGAGAAATATAAGACACAAAAAATGGAAAAAACTCCCATGTTCATGGATTAGAAGAATCAGTATTATCAAAATGTCCATACTACTGAAAGCAATTTTCAGATTCAGTGCAATACCAATCAAATACCAAGGACATTCTTCTCAAATATATAAAAAATGATGTTGAAACTCATATAGAAACAAAGAAGAGCCCAAATAGCTAAAGCAATCTTATACAACAAAAACAAAGTCAGAGGTATCACAATACCAGATTTCAAGACATACTACAGGGCAGTTTTCATCAGAACAGCCTGGTAAAAAAGAGATGGATAAACCAATGAAACAGAATAGAGATGCCAGAAATCAACCCACGCATCTACAACCAACACCTTTGACAAAGGAGCTAAAATAAACCCCAGGAGAAAGGATAGTCTCTTCAAAAATTAGTGAAGGGAAAACTGGATCTCTACTTGCAGAAGTATGAAGCAAGACCCCTACCTTATACCTCATACAAAAATCTTTTCAAAAGGGATCAAAGACCTATAGAATGAAATCTATGACCTAATATCATCAAATTATTTTTTTAAAGATTTTATCTGAAAGTCAAGAGTTACACAGAGAAAGAGAAGGAGAGGCAGAGAGAGAGAGGTCATCCATCCACTGGTTTACTCCCTAGATGGCTGCAATGGCTGCAGCTGTGCCAATCTGAAGCCAGGATCCAGGAGCCAGAAGCTTCTTCCGGGTCTCCCATGTGGGTGCAGGGGCCCAAGATGACCCAAGTGGGTCATCTTCCACTGCTTTCCCAGGCCATAGCAGAGAGCTGGATTGGAAGTGGAACAGCCATGTCTCGAACCAGTGCCCATATGGGATGCCATCACTGCAGACGGTGGCTTTACCCACTATACCACAGTGTCGACCCCTATACCATCAAATTATTAAAGAACAAAACCCTACAAGACAATGCAAAAGCAAAGACCTCTTGGAAAAGACCCAGGAACACAGGCAATCAAAGCCAAAATTAACAAATGGGATTACATCAAGCTGAGAAGCTTCTGCACTGCACAAGAAATATTCAGCAAAGCAAAGAGGCAACCGACAGAATGGGAGAAATTATTTGCAAACTATGCAGTTGATAAAAGATTAATAACCAGAATATATAAAGAGCTCAAGAAACTCAAAAACAACAAAACAAACAACCCAGTTAAGAAATGGACAAAGGACTTAGGTATTTTTCAAAAGAGGAAATCCAAATGGCAAAATCTGACACATTGAAAAAACTCAGGATCACTAGCCATCAGGGAAATGCAAATCAAAACTATAATGAGGTTTCACCTCACTCCTGTTAGAATGGCTTTCATACAGAAATCAACAAACAACAAACACTGGCCAGGATGTGGAGAAAAAGGTACGCTAATCCACTGTTGGTGGGAATGTAAACTGGTATAACCATTGTGGAAGACAATAAGGAGTTACCTCAGAAATCTGAATATAGAACTACCATATGAGCCAACCATCTCACTCCTAGGAATTTACCCAAGAGAAATGAAATCAGCATATTCAAGAGTTACCAGTACCCCCATGTTTATTGCAGCTCAATTCACAATAGCTAAGAAATGGAATCAATCCAAACATCCCTCAACTTCTATAGAAGTGAAATTGACACTTTGAGATGTGATGACTTTGAACAGCCCTTGTCTTGACTGTTTAGGAACAGTTTTTCTTTTTTTTTTTTTATACCACTCGTTAAACACTATGTTAAATTAGAAGTTAATCTCTGGCTTGCATATTATTTTAATAACTGGAGAGGTACCTAGTTGTATAAATTAGTTTTTAAAATAATTTTAAAATTTTATCTAGCAGTTTAAAGACCAGTGAGAATGCCTGCCTGCTTCTAACACTGGAGTACCTACTTTTAACTCCTGGGTCCACCTCCTAATTCCAGCTTCCTGCTAATGCAAACCTTGAGAGGCAGTGGGGATTGTTGGATCCCTGCCATCTACTTAGAAGACTTGAATTGATGTCCTAGTTCCAAGTTTCTGCATGGCCCCACCCCAGTTTGTTTTAGGCATTTGAAAAGTGAATCAGCATATGAGAGTTTCCTCTCTCTCTCTCTCCCTCTCCCTCTATTTCTCTCTCTCCCTCCCTCAAATAAATTCTATAAAAAAGAAAAAATAATAACAAAAATCATGTCACACACATCTTTCTAAACTCTCAATTAGATTATTCTCTAGAATTCACTGACAGATTATTCCAAAATATTAAATATAAATCTTTGCAAAAGTTATCTAATTTCCCATTTTCGGTCATTGTCTTTTCCACTCTATTAATAGTATGGCAATTCTCATATTCTTTATGTTATTCCTGACCATCATCAATACTTTTTTGAATAATAAAGCTAAACACCCCATCTTGTACATCTTAAAGTTTGCTCCTATGCAATCCATTCTAGGCACAGCATTTGTATAAACAGAATGAAGCATCAAGCTCTACTAAAGCTTTCCAATATTAGAAAAACATCACGTCCTCCAGGCTAGGTGATCTGTGTATACACTAATGCATTCTGTCTTTCCCTACTCGGTCCAAATACATTTCATGTAATTCTTATTTAAATTGTCTGTCTCTGCCTATTAGATTAGAAAATACCACAAAGGCAGAGACTGTGTTCACCATTGTTCCCCCAGTACCTAACCCAGTGTCTAGCATATACTCAATCTATATTGTTCAATAATGAAATCAGCTCATTTGTAATGTGGCTACAAGGATCATACATTGGCAAGGATTTGGAATATAAAACAGAACAGAGCAGAATATAAGGTAATTATGGAAGGCAGATGAAGTAAGTTGAAAAAAATCTATCTAGATTTATAAATTGTAATTTCAAAATATAGTTATCTAAATATAAGAAAGAAAAGGAATATAAATATGTTCCCCATATATTTAACAATGAATATGCTTGGCATCTACAAAGTCAATATATTACAATTTTTAAAATGAAAATCTGTTACCCATCCCACCATGTATATTTTCTAATTTGTATGCTCAGTTGCTGATTTAATCGATGAAATTTAAAAGCAAGGAAGGTTTTTACCGTGTCCTTCTGGATTAGAAAAATTCTAACAATTCTGTGTAAATGTAGCAAGTTGAATAAATGCATGTATATACATTTCCTGTTCCAAATATGACTAAAATGATCATATATGAATTTTACAATGTATAATACCTTAAAGACAAATAAAACTGGAAGGACTATGGCTTCAAAGTTTTAGACAATTGAAAGCAAACAGAGACTTGGCAAGTGACTTAGTGAAATGATTTGGAACTCAACTCCCTGCAGAGAGACATGCCAATAAAAACAGGCTGGGACATACGAGGAATCTCATAACAGTTCACGTATTGAACCTACTTTCAAAGATGGAACTTAAAGCTAGAAATAAAATCAGGAACTTGCACTCTCATGTTCGTGATAGGACTAATCACAAAAATCAAGATACAGAAACAATCACCGGCTCATAAGCAAATGAATGGATAAAGAAATTGTGGCACATACATGCAATGAATTCTTTTTCAGCATTAAAAAAACAGAAAGAAATCCCATCATATATGACAACATGGATGAACCTGGAAGACATTAAGCTAAGTAAAAACAAACCAGATACAGAAAGAAGAACACTGCATGATTGTGCCTCTCAGTGGAATCTGAAACAGTCAGACTCATTGTTGCAGAAGGTAGAACAGTGAGATGGAGAGGGAAACAGGAAGATGTGGGTTGAAAAGTACAAAGTTTCAGTTAGGCATGATGAATAGTTTACTGAGATCTAATATACAATGTGATGACTATAGTTAATAAAACTCATTTTTTTACTTGAAATTTACTGAGAGTACAGATCTTAAGGGTCTCATCACACATGCAAACAATAACTATATGAGGTGAGCAAAATATTAATTTGCTTGTGGCAGACATTTCACAATGCATATGGGTATCAAAACACCAACTTGTACACCTTAAATGTATGAGTATACGATTTCTGTTTGTTGCTTATATTCCAATAAATCTAGGGAAAAAAAAGGAGTAATGCTTGTGAACTCTCTCCCTTTACCACAGAACCAGAAAACTACCCTTCCCCAACATATTCAAAAAAGGAGTGATTGGGGCCAGCTCTGTGGCACAGGTTAATCCTCCACCTGTGGTGCCAGCATCCCATATGGGCACCAGTTCTAGTCTGGGCTGCTCCTCTTCTGACCCAACTCCCTGCTGTGGCCTGGGAAAGCAGTGGAGGATGACCCAAGTGCTTTGGCCCCTGCACCCACGTGGGAGAACCAGAAGAAGCCCCCGACTCCTGGCTCCTGGCTCCTGGCTTCAGATCGGCTCAGCTCCAGCCTGTCGCTCCCCCTCTTCGCGGAGGAACGACACAGGACCCTGCGCTGTTCTTTTGTCTGCTCGGCCCTTCCCGGGTTTGCTGCTGGTTCTTCCCGGGTTGGCTACCGACCCTTCCACCTCTGTGGAAGGGCGGTTCCCCCTGCCACTTTCCCCACTTCCGCAGGGGAGCGGCACACCGCCGGCCGGCTCTCTCAGGGGCTGCACAGGTGTTCCTTCAGATAGATGTTCCTGGTGCATGGTGTCTCTCTCCTCCTTTATAGTCCTCTTCCACCAATCCCAACTCTGCTACCTACACGCCGAGTACGCTGCTCTCCTCCAATCAGGAGCAGGTCCTGCTGTTTATTGGTTGAACTGGAGGCAGCTGTGTAGAAGCTGCTTCTCCCTTCTCAGCGCCATATTGTGGGAGAGCAGATGTATAGAATAAGTCTTAATTCCAGTAACAGTCTAGTTCGAGTTGCTCCCCACACCAGCCATTTCAGCCATTTGGGGAGTAAACGAGCAGATGGAAGACCATCCTCTCTGTCTCTCCCTCTCACCGTCTGTAACTCTACCTCTCAGATAAATCAATAAAATCTTAAAAAAAATGAAAAGAGTGATTTATTCTAATGATACTGGACTAGGGAACCTGTGCTCTTAGAAACTCCAAGCATGGAAGAAGGCAGGAATAAAATACCACTCTAAACACAAAGGCATTAAGTTGAACTCTTCAATCTGAACAAAAGGTAAGGTTCTCACTGCTATTACCTCTCTCTGCAGCTAGAATCTTATCTCCCAGGCTTATCTCTCAACAAATTAGAGGATCTTTACACCAGACATTTTCCCTAACAAGACTTGCTGATACTAATGGTTTACAGTTCTTCATCGAAAAAGCAGGAGGCAGGGAAGCAAGGGGAAGCTAGCCCCTGCCTGTGTGTGCAGAGATTCCAAACAGTGACTTATTCCCAAATATAAATAAACTTGTGAACAAAACTGTCATGAAGAAAAACAAACAGAAAAAGAGGGGAGAAAACAGAGATAAGGCACAGCAAAAGAACGATATCTCAGAAAAAATACTCAATAGTTTCAGAAAGGTGTCATAAATAGGAGGATGGTATGGAAAAGAGGGCAGGAGAGTCTGGTGCAGTTGTTAAGATTCTGCTTGGGATGCCACATCCCATATCAGAATGCCTGAGTTTGAGTTCCAGCTTCACTTCCCATTCCAGCTTCCTGCTAACACACTCCCTAGCAGGCAGTGGATGATGACTCAAGTCCTTGGATCCCAGGCCAGCGCCGTGGTGTAGCCGGTAAAACCACTGCCTGCAGTGCTGGCATCCCATATGGGTGCCAGTTTGAGTCCAGGCTGCTCTAATTCCAATACGGGCCCCTGCTAATGCACCTGAGAAAGCAGCAGAGAATGGCCCAAGTGCTTGGGCCCCTGCATCCACGTGAGAGATCCAGAAGAATCTCCTGGCTCCTACCTTCAGCCTGGCCTAGCCCCAGCCATGGAGGTCATTTGGGGAGTGAACCAGCAGATGGAAGATTCTCTGTCTCTCTCTAACTCTGCCTTTCAAATAAATAAATAAATAAATATTTAGGGGGAAAAAAAGTGTTTGGGTCCCTGCCACCCGTGTGGGAGAACCAAAGAATTCTTGGCTTTCTGGCTTGAGTTTGGCCCAGCCCCAGATATACTATAGGTATTTCAGGGAGTGAAGCAGTAGATGAAAAATCTGCCAGTCTCTCTCTTTACTTTTCAAGTAAATAAAATAAATGAAGAAAAAAATTTTTTAATGGAAAAAAAATCAGAGAACAAACGAAGGCTCTTGGAAATTAAAAATTAAGTTAGATCATCTGACCTGAAAATTTTAAATTAAATTTAGAAGATCTAGATGAAGTTTCCCAGTAAGCAAATTAAAAAGCCAAAATCAAAAAGAAAGAGAGAGACAGAGAGAATGGATTCATCCAGGTGGTCTAACACAAGGAGCTCTAAGAAAATGGACACAGGAAAAGCAGACTGAACTGTTTGGCGGGCCCACTGAGCATCCAGACAATGAATTACAAAAGATCATGGTATAGCCTCGTGATATTTAATAAGACGGGGGGAAATCACAGAAGAAAGAGGAAAATAAGAGAAATAAAAATGAAAACATACATCATATAGAAAGGATGAAGAGTCTGAACAGCTGCTGATTTTCTCATCAACAGCGTGAGAAAGCCTTTACATTTCTGAGAGGAAACACTGGCAAGCTGGTATTCTACAGCTAAGCAAATTATATGGGATGAATGTGAAGTTGATTTGAAAAGGTTTAGGAAAAAAAGGGCTCAAATTTATTTTCAGTCATCTTTTCTCGGTAAGCTCCACCAACACGAAGGAGAAGCCAAACACTGTGAGCGCAGCATGGGATCTGACACAGGAAAGAGGCCGAGGGAATTTGAGCATGATGGAGAGGGAGGCTCCCAAGATGACAGCTGTGCAGCAGAGAGCCGACATAACAGATTCTCTGATGCATCTGACCATTTAGACAGGGGTTTTCTATCTATAACAGAATACGGGAAGAACTAGTGTTTGTATGTAGAAAATAAAATCAAAAGGGAATGGAAATTATTCATAAATCCAAGAAAATATGAAAAGCATATAAGACACATGTACCATACTACTTCGCTTAGCTATGAATGTAATTTATCTAATCAAAAAATACTTAGGCATAAGAAAGTAAATGAATACTAAACATGTATGGAACAAAATATAATTCCACTGAAAGTATGGAAAGGAATAGAGTAGGAGGCATGAGTACTAAATCCACAAGTTAAATATTAGAAGGTGGTGGGTAATACCTAAAATGTTCTTAACCAAAGAGAAGAAGGATAAGCAGACAATGTTAACACATAGGAATCAATAACAGTGCAGCTGGAAGAGCTGAAAGTATTTAAAGGGTGGTAACTGTGGGTCAGCTTGATGAGATTACAGCCCAATCTGACATTTAGAATTATGTTCATGACTTACTTTAGTGCAAGTAAAAATTAGAAGGGAGAATAAAACAAATGACCTACTCTTTCTTAGGCCTATCCATTTTTAGTGACTGCAGGTTTATTGACCCCCTATGCTACTTTCTGAAAGTCACCTTAAATACTCAAGTTCTGAAGCAAATCTTGTGTCTCCTATAAATGGTCAATAACAAAAGAAATTCTGTTCTTACCCTTTCTGACAAAGTAATTCATTATGAAATTAACTTTTTTAAATCAAATTTTGAGTTGAAGTTAGAAATATTACAACTACTTCCATAACTTGTGCTCATGTCAAATTGTATATACTCTTTTTTTCTTTTTTTAAACCTTTATTTAATAAATATAAATTTCAAAAGTACAACTTTTGGATTATAGTGGTTTTCCACTTTACTAAGTAAAGATTTCAACAGTTTACACTCACAGAGACACACAACGTATAAAGTACTGTTTGAATACTAGCTTTACCATTAATTCACATATATCTTATCCAGTGGTTTATTAATTATGAGTATGACAGCTAATTGTCATTACTTCAAGAATAATTTTAAAAGCTGGAATATTTTTGATAAATTATAATGAGACCTTTTCTTGAGTCTTGGAAGTCATGAAGCAGTAGCTTCTGCCCAGTGGGCAAGAGTACGTCTAAGATTCAGCCTGGAGAAAATGGTACTATTTCTCATTGTCCCACCTGGAGAGACTCCTTGTTGCAGTTGAATGAATCATAGGTTTTGCTTTTTAATTAAATCACAAAAGATGCTACTTCCCTATCTGCATCTCTGATTATCTATATTCCTAAGTAAGGCTCTATTTTAACATTTTGATCAATGTGTCCTTGAACACAACTATGAAACTGTAAGTAGTAGCCAAATCTATAAAATTATGACCTATATTTACAGATTGATGACCCATGACAAAAGTCCAGTTGCTTACCAGGAATGTGTTTCCACAGTGTCCACACACAACCCTTGTACCTTCTGGTTGGATTGGCAAAGCAGGCTGAGCTGGCTGTTCTTCAGAAATAAGCATTACTGGGCCAAGGGTGATTATGCGTCTACTGTGGAAATAGAAAGGAAACAACTTCACTATCCTCCAGACGGACTCAGGGCAAAACTCATAGCTTATGGCCAAACACATGGGATATATAATTGAAAATATGTACAGTTATTATTTATTTTATAAACTAAGTGAAATGAGTGTCAATCTTTGGGAATAAAAATACCATAAAGTCATAGTAATCAATCAGGGGCAAAAAAAAAAATCAGTTTTCTTAAACAGGAATGGAAACTATATTTTATACATTGGTCCTAATCGGTGACCTTAGGAATCACTTACCTGACATTTCTAAGTTTTTATAAGTTCAACCCAGAAAATATTTTCATTCCCTATCCAGGGAAAAAAGACTTGAGTTTGACAGAAGACTGAGTAAGTTAAAAACGTTCTACAGTTAAAATGTGTCTGTGCCATGAAGGTACCAAACTGGTGAGTCGCAACTAGATTTCTTAGCATTCCAGAATTCCTTGATATCTACTTAATCATACATGGAAAAAAAGCAAAATGGGAGCATCCTTTTCTTTATATTCTCCAGTCTAACATCAAATGATAGATATGAGTAACGATCAAAAAGTCCGAGAGATCATAGGAAAAAAAATAGTTAAGTTCTTTATATACTGGTATGTGCACACATCTATAATAGCATTTAACCTGGGAAAATAATTTCAAAATGTATTGTATACATTATGCTTAGTAGAGACCAGAGTAGCATATAATGAGATACACATGACAACTGAAACATGTCCACATGATTCATTATCTCAAACTGAGTATTTTAAAATAGGTTCAATGAGTCACTGATTACAGTACACTAAGTACTTATATAACATGAAGAAAACATGATTAATTCAAGAATATTATATCTTATAAGTATCTATGCCAGTTAAGTTCATAACACATCATTCCTTTAACAAAAAATAATTTAGGGTCTGTAATTGCTTTGAGGACAAAGACTCAATCAGAACAAAGCCTGGCATATAATGAGTCTTACATGAATTATAGTTGAATGAACAAATGAATGCAAGAATAAATCTTTATCTCTTACCAGTTGGGTCTAGGACATCCTATTCGCCGAGATGTGTCCTTACAAATGAGGAGACAATTACAAGGGCATCTAACATATTTCTTCCCTGATGGTGGGTTTTTGATTGGCTGGAGAAGCAGAGAAAATGCAAACAAAACAAATTAACTAAAGTACAGATTGCTAAAGCTCATTTTTGTTTAAGAACGAAATGATTTCTTTAAAACTAAGGTTTCCCCTCGCGCTATCAAAGTACAGAATAAGGAAAAGTGTAGGTAAGTAGTTAAAATAACACAAATGTTGGCAAGAACTCTGAAATTTGGGGGTTTTAGAGATTAACCTATTAAGGGCATATTTCAAAATTAGTTCACACTGGTTTGGGAGGAATATTTAATGAACACAAAGAGTTGTTTTCCCTTTAAATTCTTAAGACAAAGTACATGTCTACTCAGATTCAAACCATCTCAGAGGATTCTTGTGCTTGTCTTATTAGAGTATGCTCACTAAGAATAGTGGGGAAGGAGGAAAACTGGATAAATTTGAACTTCTCTTAAACTTTACTTACTACAATATGTGAAATGATTCATCTTGCAGCATATTTTAACCTAAGAACTTGCAAATAATTCTTAATATTAGATTTCTTAAAAAAATTTTACAGCAAATTCAATAGCAAGAATAAATAACACCAAAGAAAATAATACTTGCAGCAACAGAATTTAAGCTTATTTAACTAAATAATGTATGATGCATTGAAAGAAATAGAAATTCTGAAAAATATCTTGCCTTTAGTCCTTAAAAATGTCAAGTCAATAAAAGACACAGGAAGAATAAGTTTCAGATAAAGTGATATCAAAGAGATCAATAACCAAATGCAATATGTGATTCTGGACCAGAATATTTTTTCATAAAGTACATTTCTTTAACTTTTATTTAATAAATATGAATTTCCAAAGTACAACTTTTGTATTATAGCAGCTTTTTCCCCCATAACCTCCATCCCACCTGCAACCCTCCCATCTCCCGCTCCCTCTCCTATCCCATCCACATCAAGATTCATTTTCAATTATCTTTATATACAGAAGATCAATTTAGTATATATTAAGTAAAGATTTCAACAGTTTGCACACACACAGATACACAAAGTATAAAGTACTGTTTGAGTACTAGTTACACCATTAATTCACATAGTACAACACTTTAAGGACAGAGATCCTACATGGGGAGTAAGTGCACAGTGACTCCTGTTGTTGACTTAACAATTTGACACTCTAGTTTATGGCGTCAGTAATCACCCTGGGCTTTTGTCATGAGCTGCCAAGGCTATGGAAGCATCTTGAGTTCGCCAGCTCCGATCTTATTTAGACAAGGTCATAGTCAAAGTGGAAGTTCTCTCCTTCCTTCAGAGAAAACTACCTCCTTCTTTGATGTCCCATTCTTTCCACTGGGATCTCACTCACAGAGATCTTTCATTTAGGTCATTTTTTTTTCTGCCAGAGTGTCTTGGCTTTCCATGCCTGAAATACTCTCATGGGCTTCTTAAAGTATATTAATGCGGCAATTAGGTAAACATTATTTAAGTAAAAATATTAGATAATAGTATTGTATCAGTATTAATATCCTGCATTTGGTAATTGCACTGTGACTGTATGAGTGAATGTTCTTGCATTTACGAAATTTACACTACAATGTCTTGAGGGTGAAAGAGTACCAAGTCTGCACTTATCCTAAAAGAATGTGAAAAGAAAGATTATTTCCTTAAAGAGAGATAAAGCTAAATATAGTAAAATGTTGATATTTGGGGAATGTGGGCAATGAACATATGGGAATTATATATAGATTTATATATTTATATATAGATTTATATATTATATTAATATCATATCAATATAATATATAATATAATATTTATATAATGCATATTATATAATGTTTATATATCAACATTAATATTATATTATAATATAATATTAATTATATATAATTCTAAGCATATATTATTATAATTACATAATTGTGATACATTATATATTTATATATAGAATTATATAATCACAATGCACATAATTGTAATAATAATATATTGTATAATTATGTAATGTATTATATTAATTATATTAATATGGTCAATTAATTGTATGGTATATAATCTAATTAATATTATGTATTATAAATATTATAGATCTATAACTAGATCTTTATTATATATTTATATAATAAATTATATACTATATAAATATATAAATATAGTCTTTATATAATATTGATATTATTTTTCTGTGTCTTAGTATATCAAAAAATAGATTTCAAAAATTTTAAATAAATCACCTTAGTAGAAATACATGTACATACATGTGTTAGCAATAAGCCACCTCTAATTTGCTACATTATAGACAATTAAATCTGAATGTCTAAAATTCACAAACATCCAGAATGTATATCTGAAGTATCTATAAAGATTAAAAAAGAAACTGGGTTAACTTTTATATATTCAGAATTTACCATTAAGTAATTGTATGCCTGAAAAATGACAGGATTTGTTTTTATATTTTATTTTTTTTTAATATTTCATTCCTGTCTCACTTCTACAGCTCAGTTCCTTCATCTGTGAAACAAGACAAATGAACAAGAAGATTTCAAGCCTGGGTCTCAGTGCCAGCTGATTTCATATCACATCTGGTCTGCAGTGAAGTGCGGTGGGGGTGGAAGGCAGTATCCTCACACATATATTTTAAAATTCATACTTGGGAAAATACACTTTACATATGGCCAATAAAATCAGCACTTTGCTCCTGTAGTCCCAACAAGAAACTCCATGAGGTAGATAGTATTATACCATTTACGTGAGGAAACCACAATTAGGAGAAGTCCCCAAAGATCTACGAGTACAGCCGCTAAGCGGTGGAACGAGGACTCAAACTCCAGTCTCAGCCTCAGAAGGCCAGGTTCCTAATCAGTTACACAGTCACTAGTGCTACCTTCCCCAGCACCTCTCAGATTTCCCGCACATTGTCCTAGAAATCTTCACCCATTTCACCATAAATTCTGTTTTCCAAGTTTTGCTAGCATTTTTCCATATTTTTTTCTCTTTCTCATACACACAGACAGTACCTACTTCCCTTGCCAATTCAACCTACTGAAACAAAAAGGACTTGTATTAGCCTTATTGTGTTTCACTTTTCCATCACAGGTGGATCAGGTTCCTATCAAAGTGGCTACACAGGAGGGTGGCTACACACATACCCTGTTTTAGGTGATGGGAAGAGAACGACTCATAGTAAAACTGAACATAGCACAGAGGCAGTGGACACAAGGGAACTGTTTCTGGATCCAAGCCCACCACACTATTGTTTTCAACCTAGCAATTCTACAAAGAAGTCCTAGTCCACTAACACTTCTTCATGCATAAATTTAAGATCACATTGCACTTTAAATTTTAACAAGCAAGATGTTAAGGTACTCCTCAATGTCTTTTTATTTTTTTTTCACTTTTTTCTGCTATGATATTACCTATTCCACACAAGGCAATCCGATTGTATTCACTTTCTTTAGAGTTTTCATAATTATTTACATTTCTTTACTACACAAGGGCAAGAATTATTTAAAAATTTCAGTTCAAGTGTCCTTAAGTCGATTAGCAGTTTATTTAGAGCCAAATCCCACTGATCCTACATGAACTCATCACTCCTAAGTTAACAGATGGACCATTTGCTAGATCCACAGGGACTTTGAGATTCCCGCATAAATGTCCTAGAAGTCTGGGTTTACTTCCCAGTGTAAACATAAAACTTTAAAACATTTTTTCTACTCATTAAAGAATAAAGGTTGGTATGGCTGGAGCAATAAGAGGAAAAAATAACACTAATGTCAAATCCAAGAAAATCTGGAAGGCAGTTTTTTTTTATTGCTACTTATGTCTAACAATTCCTATTCACTTGTGAATTACACAAACAGCACTGAAGAAGTTAACGCCAATTCAATTTACTAATCAGTGCTCAGTGAGTTTTATAGTATCATCTACTTGTACAATAAAGTTTTTCTACAAATGATGCCCCTTTAGAGAAAAAGTATTTAAAGTGGAATATATCGCTTCATGCTTAAGGTTTTGTGACTTGTCTACAAAACATAAAAAGCCCAGTATCTATGTGTTACAGTTTTTAGAGACAATAATGACTGGCTTTCTTAGACTTTCCTGAAGAAAATAATTTCATTTTTATATTTTACATTTTAATTAGTAATGAATTATTACTAATTACAAATGAAATTAATAATAAACCTAACGATGAAAGTAGAACAGTATTTCATCTAAACCAGTATATGCCTTATCAGCTTACTAGTTGAAATGGTAAAAATATTGCTTAAAATTTAGTTGCTCTTCAGAAAGCTCAGTTTAAAAAACTTCAATTTTTTTAACATTTCACTAAATTAATATCTAATAAATGAAATAAAAGGTCAAACTATTTGTAAATACTTCAGCACAGATGTCAATAATAAATGCATAATCACAAAGACCAGAAAAACAATACTGATATCCTATAAACTTAAGTTTAAATATTTTCCACATAAGAACAAAATCCATCCTTACAGTGAAGTTTGGCATATTTTCATTTTAGTGAAAACCAGAATATATTCAGTGGTGATATGGGGAGATCCGTGAAGAAAATTACAGAACAACTGCCATAGTCAGTCTCAATTTACAAAGTAAAGAGTCAACTGTCATTATATTTAAATTCACCGTGAAGCTTTTTTAATGAGGTCAGCTTTAAACACATGAAGACATCTTTGTATGATAAAAAGAGACAGATAAAAGAAAAGTCAAAACAGATTCCCATATTTGTATCCAACCCATATCTACCTTTTAGAAATATTTTTGAGGTATTTCCCATGAGAATAAAATGTCAGATAACAATTTATGCTTTTATTAATGAAAATCTCCACTTACCGTAGCTTCATTGCAAACTGTGCACTTAACCACATGCTGGTGAAGTTTGCCATCCAAATTGATTAGAGACTGGCACACACGGCAGTTTATTACTGGAATACCACTGGCATCTGGACTAGCAATGGCGGTATATGGCGGCGGGAGTTCCGCTGGAAAGATATTAGACACTGAATGAGGATCTCAAAGATGACATTAGGGTGGTTTGAGTACATAAGCAACAGATGCAAAGTGGCAACGCAAAATCATCCTCTCACCCCCATCTTTTCACTTACGTTTTTAAAGGTAGTCAATGTATCCCTGTTTCAGAGCATAAACAAGTATGGGACTATCTTGTGTGTGTGTTTAAAATTTAAAAGGCAGAGTGAATGAGAGAGAGGGAGAGACAGAAAAAGATGTTCCATCCAATGGCTCGATCCCCAAATGGCCACAATAGCCGGGGCTAGGCTAGACCAAAGACAGGAGCCAGGAACTCCATCTGGGTCTCCCATGTGGGTGGCAGGGTCCCAGGTACTTGAGCTCTCATTTGCTGCCTTCCCAGGTACTTAAGCAGGAAGCTGGAATGGAAGCATGGAGTATCCAGAACTTGAATCAGCACTCAAATACGCGATGATGGAGTCCCAAGTGCAGCTTAACCTGCTGTGCTGCAACATCTACCCAAAATAATATTGTACTCTAATAAAATCGAAGTCATGTTTGCTTGAGTCTTTCCCATTGACCCAGTCCTTTGTACTAACCTGTGCTCAACATATCCACCCCATTCCCAGGTGCTAATTAGTAAAGTCTGCAACTGGGGAGTGGTGACTTATGCCCAAAGCACAAATCTTACAGTAGTGATCTGACCACCAAGAAGCACAAATGGTCAATGAAAGCAGTTTTAAAATCACTTACACAAACGCATAAATTGTGCAGTGTCATGCTCTCTTTTTATACTGGAGCCAATATAATTACTGCTGGCTATGAAAAGAATAAAATAAGGTTTTGGAGGCAGTCAAGGAGAGATGAGAGTGAATCTAGGAAAACTAAACTTATCAGCATCAAACAAGGATGGGAACCATATTAATTATAAACACAAAGCAAAAACAAAGAAAATTGAACAACTTTTAGTTTCAAATTACTACTTACATTAAAAACCTAAAAAAAGTCCATAAAAATTTATATGTAAAAAAAGTGATGTCTGGGCTCATTCCCCAAATGGCCATAGAGACCAGGTCAGGCCAAAGCCAGGATCCATGAACTCCATCTGGGTCTCCCACGTGAGTGCCAGTTACACTGCCTTCCCAGCTGTGTTAGCCAGGAGCTGGACTGGAAGCAGAGCAGTAGGACTCCAAACAGCACTGGCTTAACCCTCAGAACCACAACACATGGACATATTCATAGTGCTGTTGAATATGTTTGAAGATTTCCTTAATGCAAAAACACAGACACCCTACTGTTTGTTTTGGGGGTTCTTTTTTTTTTTTTTTTTTTTTTTTTTTTTGAGAGAGAGAGATTTAAGGCTGACTGAGTGGGTGAAAAGTGAACGCCTAGTTTCAGAATACGTAGTCATCTACCAGAAGGTGCACATTCGTTACGAGTCAAAAAAGGAATCCTGATATAATATGCTGGAATGGGATTTCTATAGGCGACTGCCTAACCTCTTTCCATAGCTGTCTCAATTATAGGATATAAGGCCCTTTCAGATGAGGTTTTGTTTTAGGATATTTGGAATGAGCCAGACCATAACACATGATTGAAGAACCCTATCTCAATGTGCTTTTATAATACTATAAAATACAATCACAGGGCTTGCACTGTGCAGTAGCAGGTTAAGCCACTACCTGCAGTGCTGACATCCCATATGTTCTGCTCCACTTCTGATCCAGCTGCTGATAGCCTGGGAAGGCAGTGGAGGATGACCCAAGTGTTTGGGCCCCTGTACCCATGTGGGAGACCTGGATAAAGCTCCTGGCTCCTGACTTTGGCCTAGTCTAGCCCTGGCCATTGTGGCCATTTGGGGAGTAAACCCATGGATGGAAGATTGATTCTCTTTCTCCCTCTCTCTCTCCCTCTAATTCTGACTTTCAAATAAATGAGTAAATAAATAAAAATTCACAATACATAATCATTGAAAAAAGCTAATATTTAAATAGAGGTTTTCTATCAACTACACTAAATTTTGAAATCTGATATGTTTTTTAAAGATTTATTTATTTGAGAGGCAGAGTTAGAGAGAGAGGGAAAGACAAAGAGGTCTTCCATCTGCTGGTTCACTCTCCAAATGGCTGCAATGGCCAGAGCTGAACGGATCTGAAGCCAGGAGCCAGAATCATCAGCAGAGAGCTGGATCTGAAGTGGACCAGCTGGGACCTGAACCAGCACCCATATGGGACTACGGCATCACAGGCTGAGGCTCAACCTACTATGCCACAGCAGAGGCCCCATGAAATCTGATATTTTTGGAAAGAGTTAGAGCATAACATATTGTGGTATGTTTAAGATCTTCATATTATCAAGCAAGCCTGGGATTTAGCACCTAGTTTTTTTTTTTTTTTTTTCCCAGACTGAAAAGGATTAGCAACAAGTGTTGTTCATTCAATTGATTCAGAAGTTCTGCAGCAGCCACGGCTCTGAAAGAGGCCACTCTGACATGACAGTGTACATTGCTGGGAAGCTTAAACCAGAACCCTGCCGAACACTGAACTTGAAAAGAAGATATACGTGTCTTTAATTACAAAACCAGCTTAAATCCTTAAAGGAATTTCAGATGGAGCCACGGTGACCTGCAACATATTCATCAAGAAGATAAAAACAAGTTAAAGGAACCATGAGTCAACAACACATTTAAGACTTAGCAATTTGCAAATTGAGAAGACATAATTCTGAGGAGAAGAATATATATTTCACTACATATATGCGAATGCTGTTTTTAACACTTATAAATGTCATTATTAATCAAAGTTGGTTTCATCTTTTGCCATTTTCTAGAATTACAAAGTAAAATGAAATAGGTTTCCCATGATCTCATGATCTATTTTACACAGAATGATAGAAAATAAATTTAAAGACAACTGCATAAAGAAAACAGGTGTTTAGGCCGGCGCCGCGGCTCACTAGGCTAATCCTCCACCTAGCGGCGCCGGCACACCGGGTTCTAGTCCCGGTTGGGGCGCCGGATTCTGTCCCGGTTGGCCCTCTTCCAGGCCAGCCCTCTGCTGTGGCCAGGGAGTGCAGTGGAGGATGGCCCAAGTGCTTGGGCCCTGCACCCCATGGGAGACCAGGAAAAGCACCTGGCTCCTGGCTCCTGCCATCGGATCAGCACGGTGCGCCGGCCGCAGCGTGCCGGCCGCGGCGGCCATTGGAGGGTGAACCAACGGCAAAGGAAGACCTTTCTCTCTGTCTCTCTCTCTCACTGTCCACTCTGCCTGTCAAAAAATAAAAAAAAAAAAAAAAAGAAAGAAAGAAAACAGGTGCTTAACGGGTGAAGGGAGGCAGCGACATTGTCACTACATACAAGGGCACTGGAACCCATCCACTTTAAGCAAAAGCTATGCTCAAAGGAATCTCCTATATTTCAATAGGTAATTTTTTACAAATTTATTCATTTGAAAGAGTTACAGAGAAAGAGAGAGAGAGAGAGAGAGAGAGAGATCTTCCATCTGCTGGTTCATTCCCCAAATGGCCCCAAAGGCTAGAGCTGGGCCAGGCCAAAGCCAGGAGCCTGGAACTCCACCCACAACTCCTATGTGAGTGGCAGGGGCCCAAGATCTTGGGCCTTGGAGCTGGATTGGGAGTGAAGCAGCCGAGACTAGAACAGCACCCATATAGGATGCTCGCATTGCATACGATGGCTTAACCTGCTATGCCACAAGGCCAGCCCCCTCGGTGCATGATCTTAAGAATCATTTGGATGGTATGACAACCAACAAAATCCTGTGAATTCTTCCTCTAAGATTTGTACAACATAATTAAAAAAATTTAGTTGAGAGAGCAGGCTCTCATCTGCTGGTTCACTCCCCAAATGCCTGGACATCCCAAACTGAGCTGGGACCAGGATCAGGACAAGGAGCCAGGAACCCAATCCAGGTCCCCTGTGTGAGTGGCAGGCACCCAACCACTTAAGCCATCACTACTATTTCCCAAAGGAAGCTAGACAGGAGCTGGAGCCTGGTATTGAACACAGGCACTCTGACGTGGAACACAAGAATCTTAACTGCTGATTAAACACCTACCTCATGTACTACATAAATTTTAATCTGTCAAAAAAGAGAAGTTTTCAGTGACAAAAACATGCCCAAATCTACTCTTCTGAAGGCTTGGGAAGTGGAGGAAAGGAGCAGAACAGCCAGTGAAGATTAGAATGTTAAAATAGAGGGGCTGGTGCTGTGGCACAGAGGGTTAATGCTCTGGCCTGAAGCGCCGGCATCCCATATGGGCACCAGTTTGAGACCTGGCTGCTCCACTTCCTATCCAGCTCTCTGCTACGGCCTGGGAACAGAGTAGAAGATGGCTCAAGTCCTTGGGCCCCTGCACCCATGTGGGAGACCAGGAAGAAGCTCCTGGCTCCTGGCTTTGGATTGGTGCAGCTCCGGCCATTGCAGCCATCTGGGGAGTGAACCATGGGATGGAAGACCTCTCTCTCACTCGCTCTTTCTCTGCCTCTCCTCTCTCTGTGTAACTCTGACTTTCAAATAAATAAATAAATCTTTTAAAACAAAAAGAAAAAACTATGCTTGAGATAGATGAAACAGTCAGGAGACACTGGCCTGGCCCAAGAGACAAATGGAATCAATCCAAGAGATCAATAGAATGACAGCGGATGCAGCCTAATAGCTCCACTCCACAGTGCTTCCAGGCCCGTCATTTCAATTTTCTGTTCCTTACTCCTGCCATAAGCTGATTTATAGATATTTCTTGTACTTTGGCCTCTCTCTGTCACTCAGCTTTTACTCTAAGGGAACCTTCACCTATAGCTCTATCTCCTCTTGAAAAGAACTTGTACTCTCATGACACTTATTCCACAACTGGTAAACCAACACCAATTAGCTACTTAGTTCTGTTCACTTTTTCTCTGTTTACTTTAAAACAGTGAACAGATCACCATGCTCATCTGTTTTGCATGTCTGCACTAGTTTGCAAACTCCGCTGTAATCAGAACTCAGAGTCATTAGATCTTAAGAGTCACACTGGTCCTTCATTTGAAGTCTTGCCTCTTTTTAAAACAATAGACATTTTCTCTACAGAGTCTGCTTAAAATGAAAAATGTTTTTTCCTCCATTTAAGAAGTATCTGTTAGGTCAGTAGTCTTTAATTCTAAAAAATACTCCCTCATGCGCTCCAGAATTGCATAATGTTCTTTAGAAATTCAAGCAATCTTATCAATCATATAATCTAATTTCATTTTCTGGAAGAGAGGACTGAAGCCAGAGATTCTGACTGTTGGAGGATTACATAGAACTCAGCAAAGCCAAAAGTTGACTCCTGTCCTAGAGATGTCTCCACAGTAACAGATGACTCTCTTAATAAATAATGACTTAATGTGGGGGGAAGATGTAAAGTCCAGTAAGGAGATTCTGTAGAAACAGGCAAGAATCTGATAATGAAGATCTCTAGAGAATCAGATCTGGGTTAAAGCAAATTAGCAGGAGGAAAGTGAAGAATCACAAAAAATAAAAAATTAAATAGAATAGGAAAAAATAACCATTTCATGTTAATAAAATCTTCATGTAAGACTAAATCTCATAAAATAGACAGAAAACTGAGACTTACAACAAAGAATGGAAGAATATGGATCACAAGGCAAATGCGATTGTCTTACTTGTGGGGAGCAACTGGGAGCAACTCGGACTAGACTAAGTTACTGGAATTAAGACTTATTCTATGCATCTGCTCTCCCACAATATGGCGCTGGGAGAGGAGAAAACAGCTTCTACGCAGCTGCCTCTTGCCAACTTGAGTGATGACCTCCAGGAGCTGATCCTGCTCCTGATTGGAGGAGAGCAGCGTACTCGGCATGTGGGCAGCCGAGTTGGGATTGGTGGAAGAGGACTATAAAGGAGGAGAGAGACAACATGCACCAGGAACATCTATCTGAAGGAACACCTGAGCAGCCCCCGAGAGAGCCGGCCGGCGGTGTGCCGCTCCCCCGCGGAAGTGGGGAAAGTGGCCAGGGGGAACCGCCCTTCCACGGAGGTGGAAGGGACAGTAGCCAACCCGGGAAGAACCAGCAGCAAACCCGGGGAGGGCCGAGCAGACGAAAGAACAGCGCAGGGTCCTGTGTCGTTCCTCCATGAAGACGGGGAGCGACATTACTGAAACACTCAGAAGAAGCCATTATTACACTGCAAACCCACAAGTGCTAATATTACATTTTCCCATCACAAACTTCAGCCTAATTTATTTATTTTATGCCGAACCACTCCTTTGTCTTGCTAATTCACCCTGGTGTATTAATGCATGGTTCATTTGTTTCCAGAGCCCAGATATGTCTCTAGCATTTTAAAAGTTGACACTGTTTTGCTGGATACTCTGTTATCTCAGTTAATCCCTTCTCAGTGTCTTCAATGGCAATATTTGCCAGTTTATTCACTTACATCACTAGATAGCCCTTCAGGTCCTTGACAAAGATGATGTATCAAAATTGAAAAATGACTTCAGATTAAAATGAGAGATATTTTAGGATACCATGATATTAGAGGGAACAAGAAAGATATAAAAAGCAGCAGCCTGTTATGAAAATCTAAGTCTTCACCTCCAATTTTCATTGCATGGATTAATTTTCCCTTAGGATCTTTCTGGAGTATTTGTAAGGTACAGAATGGGCTTGGCTCCTATGGGATAGCTGAATCTCACATCAAATCTCTCCAAGCTGGTCCAACACAGAGAAAAGAAATCAAAGAACAAAATCTCTTCCAAGAGACTCTTGGGTTCTCCCAGAAACACAACACTCTCAGAAGGAACTATCTGAATTCAGCTGACAATGAAAGTGTGCTAGTTAACAGGTCACTAACTCTCAGCTCCAAATGCCCCCTTCCCTACTCTGCATTGAGATGCTGGAGTTGGATTCTATAAAGCATAGTTTGGCTTTGCTAGCTTCCTCCTAGTTATGCTCTGTTAATAGGAGGTGATAGAAGGAGAAAGACCACAAGCTTGGAGAAGGAAGAAGGGACTTGTCCCTTCTATTTGCTACCAATTTGCTTGCTGTGTCTCTGAAGTACCCTGAAAGAGTACTCCTTCAACCTTGTGGCAGCAATTCTCTTAAACAGCATCACTAAATCAGTTTTCAGTTTTCAACATTTGCTTCACTGTGTCTCCCTTCAAAAAGGACATCAGCAGGGCCGGCACTGTGGTGTAGTAGGCTAAGCCTCTGGCTGCAGCACCAGCATCCCATAAGGGCACCAGTTCTCGTCCTGGCTGCTCCTCTTCCAATCCAGCTCTCTGCTATGGTCTGGGAAAGCAGTAGAAGATGGCCCAAGTGCTTGGGCCCCTGCACCTGCGTGGGAGACCCAGAAAAAGCTTCTGGCTCCTGGCTTCAGATTGGCACAGCTCTAGACATTGCAGCCATTGCAGCCATTTGGGAAGTGAACCAGCAGATGGAAGATCTTTCTCTCTGTAACCCTATCTCTCAAATCAATCAATAAATCAATCAATCAAATGGAAAACAGGAAAGAAAGGACATCAGCACCAGCTAGCCAGTGTTCCTGCTCCTGGAACAAGTACTTGGGCCATTTTCTGCTGCTTTCCCAGGCACACACAGTCTTCCTTTAGGGTTCAAAGACACTAGCACCAACTGACCAATGTCTCCTCCTCAGAAGTCATGCTTCAGATCTATAGAATGTCTCCTCTAAGTTCCCAAATTTTAATGACTACAATCTCTTCCCTTGTTCTCCTCAGCCCTAGTGGTGATAGATGCTTCCTATTACCTCCTCAATATCTTAGAGTAATATATTTACCTTTCAGTTACCCTGCTAATATCTTCCTATCTAATTAGAAATGCTTTACATGAAATTCTACTGTGTGGTTTCTATCTCTTAACCAGGTAAACCAATACAGAAACTCATGCCAGAAATGATCCTAGAGGGGCTGGCACTGTGGCATAGTGGGTAAAGTCACTGCCTACAGTGCCGGCATCCCATATGGGTGCTGGTTCAAGTACCAGTTGCTCTACTTCTAATCCAGCTCTCTGCTATGGCCTGGGAAAGCAATAGAATAAGGCCTAAGTCCTTGGGCCCCTGTGAATCTGCATGGGAGACCTAGAAGAAGCTCCAGGTTCCTGGCTTCAGATTGGAGCAGCTCCAGCCATTGCAGCCATCTGGGGAGTGAACCTGTGGATGGAAGACCTCTCACTCACTCACTCCCTGCCTCTACCTCTCTAAATAACTCTGCCTTTCAAATAAATAAATATTTAAAAAAAAATAAATGATCCTAGAAAACAGGAGGAGTAGTTTGGTTAAATCGGGCCTACATGCTGTGCTGAGCTCCTTAGCAATGGGAAGTGGGATGGTAGTAATCCATAGCATACAACAGCATCCTGATCAACTGAATTATACCCTGTCCTTGATCGTGATGTTTGTGGCCCATTCACTTGATCGTTATGGCAGTCATAATCACTACATGAAATTAATCTGGATGGATCTCATGAACGCACTGGACACTTACAGAATAAAAATGAGAATGTCAGGTCTTTAAACTCAAGTCATGGTTAGAGAACCATGATGCTGGAGTTGGAATTCTGCAAAAGATGGCAGATGGTAGAACTTCTACTGAAGCCGTAAAAGTAACATTTATTCCTAATTAACAAAGGGAATACATTACTAGAAATCAAATGCAAAATTTAACTGTACATACTGCAGAATTTTGAGGTAAATCCTCAGCATTACCGATTCTCTTACTGAAAGTTAGGACACTGATTGCATAAGAGTGAAACTTGGAACGAGGCCGTCTGGTTGTACCCAAGCAAAGCTGAGAATCTTAAACCCCTGAGTCACTCTGAGCCTGCCTTGCAAGTAGAAAATAGCCTTGTCTCTTGTGTCTGAGGAGACCAGCCTTCACTTCCTGGAAAACCTTGTAATGGTCTCACCTGAAGCAGTTGCCATACATGGGAAAGCCATTTTCAATAAAATGCAGTTGAAAAATCCTCTGTTGCCTCAAGATGATGACAGTCAAATCTTAATGTGCTCCACAGTTGAGCTCAGGAAGAAACAATTATACATCGAGAGAACTGCAAAGTTTTATCTATGTATGTATTGTCAGAAACCTAGGGAATATCTGTGGGAGTGGATCCGAAAGGTGTTAAACCAAAGAGGATGAAATGTAATATAGAACTGGGCTGGGTTTACTAGAGTCCATGTTCCTTTTAATACTAGAAGTGACTCTAAGAGTTTACTTGTTGGTGGATGAGACATGATATTACAGTTAATGACTCAGCAGAAGCAATCACAGACTCAAGCAGTCAAAAACGTTGGAGTGGACTTATCATGTCAAACCTGCACACCCACTCTCAGGTCAACCCCAGAGATGGCCCAGCGTATACTCCTTTCACTAAGACACAGATAAAAAGGCATTTTAGAGGAACACATGCATCCTGGTGTGGCTGCTCTTCAACACAGACGAGGCATCACAGTTTGAGATGACTCCACTGGGCTGTGCTGCCTGCTTTCAATGGGAATTGATTGGGGGATACTTGAGTAGCAGGCCAAATAGCAGCACTTAGACACTAAAGACAAGGTGAGTACATTTATTATAATGGGAAGTAGTGAATATTAGAATATTTTGACCCCAAGGACATTTGGCAGTGGCAAACTAAAATTAGTCTAGCAATGAAATGAATGAGAAAACATTCTATGTGTTTTAACCAGCAGCCTAACTTGAATAGTCACAATAAAGTCACAATTGTTCAACCAGTTCCCAACAAAAGGAGATTCACAGACCCAGAGCACCTTAATGGAAAGAGTGGCCCTGAGAGAGAATCCAGAATCACTGGCATAGTACATACAAAAAAAGCTTCAAGACTTCATAGAGAATGCATTCTCTTTTATTTCCACTTTCTGCAAGCATTTTGAAAACTTCTTACATTGTAAATAGTCCTTCAAACCTTGCGCAAAAAAGGTCAGAGGCTATTTAATAGACTGTTTACTGTGGGAAAGAGAACACCCAAATTGTTCAGAAATTATGAGAAAACTGGTTCTTAAATAGTGCTCATTCCAGATGGAGTCAAAAATGCTCATCAGGTGAAGGATGGAGTTTTAGTCCAACTTACAGTGGTCCCAGTTCCTACCTTGCATTTATTTTCCTGGTTCCTGAACATATTACTGGAACAGACATTCTTGGAAACCAATGAAGTTGCCAACTTTGTTCTTTAGCCAAATTTTGGAGTAGGAAAGACCAAGGGAAAGTCTACAGAATTTAAACCAAAAGCAACACTGTGGGCAAACTGCCGAGGATAGTGGCACTGTGAAACACCTGAAAGGTGTAGGAGTATTGCTATCTATCACACCTTCAGTAAATTTACTTGTTACTCTAAGTTTGACAGATACCCTGGATAATCCTGATTTCCCAACTAAAGTGTGGTCAGGTCATTTATGAGCTCTGATGCCAGAGAAAAGTCAAGGCCTTCAACTATTTCAGGGGGAAAGCAGCAGCATGCCAAGTACTCCAGAGTGGATGCCTAAGAGTTAACCTTTTGTCAGTCACAAGTACTCCAGCATCTACTCTCCCAGGCACTCCGCTAAATCAGGGATCCATGGAAAATGAGGCATGCTCCTGGGCCTCAAAGAGCTCCCAGGGCTCAAGGAGCTCACGTTCTAAATATATAGAAAGGCCGTAAAACTGCAATTACAATTTGGAGTGTTAAGTGCCCTCTAAGGACATGCACACAGGAGACTGGGAGCATAAATGACAGCACCTAAAATTGACTATGTCGGAGTGTGTTTCAAGTTTGGGGGAGATGAAGGGAAGAGTGGTGGCAAAATCCTCTTGGCACAATGTAGCATTTTTTCAGGCGATGCAACCCTTCTATACATTTTTATCACTAATGCCTCCAAACACAAGTTCTAAAAAACAGTAACACTTTTGTAAATGTGAGTGTAATATCAGCTTGGGACCAATGTCAACCTACATCCTGGCACCTCCAGTGCTACTTCTAGGAGCTTATATAGGTTCAGGAGAGGCTCTAAGGCACCATCAAACCAGGCTAGTCATGACGAATACTGAATGCCACTATGACCTGTTCATCTACTATCCTTCCCTACCTTAGTGGTCCCAAGCATTTGAGTTGTCTCAAAAAACTGCCACACAACCGAAGACACTGGTAATAAATACCCAATGACCTGCTAGTGACCGATTTTTGGATGACAACGGTTTCTACTCAAATCTGTATATTTCTCACAAAGAAATTCCTACCTTATCCTAATAATTCATTTCATCTGTGGCACTAGTACTTTTTCCAACTATTGACAACTTATGCATATATATTCCTCTCATACATTATTAAACACTGTACGTTATTTCTATTTTAAAAAGTACAAGTTATTCTAGTAAGATTGGTGTAAAATCATATTGCTTATTTGCATGGTTCTTTTAGTTTGTTGTCTACAATGTTGCTTTCAAGAAAGTATTTTTTCAAAGAAAATAGAGATGTTCATTTTTAGAACAGACAAAAAATTATCTCCAGGGCAAAAAACATGCAGCAGCCTAAGAATTAAGAAACTCCACCTATAGCCTAAGGTGGTTAAGAATCCTTATTCTGTCACTTCTCCCTAGGCACTTCATTTCACTGCATATCACATAGAATGTATGTTGTCAGGGAAAGCAAGATACTCCTTTGTATATAACTACATAAACACATTTAATGACAACTTACAAAATACAAGTATTACTAAATCATTAATAAAGTGTACTTATATGTAATTGAACCAAAATATAAGATATTTTTAGATAAGAGAGAATATGAGGGGGAAAGTAACCTCAATATATTGGGCAGGATAGACAGTTCAACTGGATTTGTAATGTTTTATTTTCTTAAAAACATGAAATAGTAGTATACAATGTTAAAATCCAGTAGAACAAGATGGTAAAATACATAAATTATTGTCATTAGTATTTTTCTAGTTAAATATCTCCTCCATTTATAAAATGGCTTAGGGATTAATAGATATTGGATAAAAAGTGAATAATTTAGTAATTTGGGACATTTCCACCATAAATCTGAGCCAAATCAGATACATATAAGGCATCTGATGTGTCCCTCAGAATAAATACTTGATTTTTAGGTATACAATAAATGCTGAAAGATATTTAGTATATAAGTCCCTTAAATTCTAGTACTTACATATTTTTAGCCTCTAATTAAATTTCACTTCAAAATGCAGAGATTGCTAAATAAATAAGAAGGGAAGCCATTAAAATGATGGTTCCCATCCCGGCCAGCAGGGGTTGCAGCCCTGGAGTTTCTCCCCTCCCCAGAGAGATATTCGAATGAGGAAAGGGATTTGAACACAAGCTCTGCAGATCTCTATGGTCTTTTGTTCTCACGTTCCGCCAGCTCCCCATACAAGCTCCACTCCATCATGCCATTCCTTCCTTGTTTTCTCAATCTAATGTTCATTAATACAACTGATGTTTGTTGAGTGCTTGGATGAATAAGATCATACGCAAGGGGCTATGGTAGGTAGGGGCCCAGAGACTAAAGAGACAGGAATCCTCTCAGGAATCCCCTCTCCTTCTGTCTGTCTGTCTGTCTCTCTCTATATATATATATATTTATATACATACACATATATATGTGTATACACATATACTAATGTATAATTAATATATACACATAAATATTAATATATTTATATTAATATACAGCATATATAAATAAATGTTGATAAATATATAATGGGCATGTTGAAAGACATTGCTTTAGGAACATTTATCTCCCAGCAGCAGAGATTAGAAAAGACTGCATGAAAGAAAAGAACCTTAGGCTGGCGCCACGGCTCACTAGGCTAATCCTCCGCCTTGCGGAGCCAGCACACCGGGTTCTAGTCCCGGTTGGGGTGCCGGATTCTGTCCCAGTTGCTCCTCTTCCAGTCCAGCTCTCTGCTGTGGCCCAGGAGTGCAGTGGAGGATGGCCCAAGTGCTTGGGCCCTGCACCCGCATGGGAGACCAGGAGGAAGCACCAGGCTCCTGGCTTCGGATCGATCGGCGCAGCGCTCCGGCCGTAGCAGCCATTTGGGGGGTGAACCAACGGAACAAAGACCTTTCTCTCTCTCTCTTTCACTGTCTAACTCTGCCTGTCAAAAAAAAACAATCTTGATAAATGGGTAGAATTTGAATGTTACAGTTTTCATATTCCCTTTCCCCCTCATCTATCTGTAGAATGTAAAAAGTAAGTCTCCATCTGGAAAAGTCTGGAAATGGCTCATAAATGTTACTAGTATGAAGTAATGAGCATGGTTTTGGGGAAAAGCACATAGACACAGCAGTGTTTCCCATGTCATAATAGGATTCTTCCTGAGAAAATCGTGACGGGCTGGAATGATGAACCAAATGAAACATACTAAAATGTAACAGGTACAACTGCAAGTACCTGTACAGAGAGGTGGGGATGTAGTCTAAGAAACGACTTTTGTTAGCATGTTCAGGATTCTATCAAGGACAAACTCCAAATAAGGATCAATAACATAAGGAGGTCAAGGCGTAATTTATTTTTCACACATACTGAATTTTTATTCAAAAAATATTTATATGGCTCAAAAATAAAAAAAAAAAATGAGGAAGTGGGATTTAGCCTAGGGGTTAACATGTTATCAATCCTACATCAAAACTCCTGAGTTCAATTCCTGGCTCCAGCTTCCTGCTAATGCAGACTCTGGGAGGCAGTGGTGATGGCTCAAGCATATGAATTCCTGACACCCACATGGGAGACCTGAGTTGTGTTCCTGGTCCGTGGTCCCAGTCCTGGCCCAGTAGGACCACTGAGGGCATTTGAGGAGTGAACCAGTGGCTGGGGGTCTATCTGCCTGTCTCTGTGTACCTTTCTCTCTGTGTCTGTCTACCTCTCAAATAAGTAAATTTAAAAACACAAAAACATAAAAGATGTATGCTCAGAAGTGTTACTCCAACATTTGTGCCCATCGATCATATCATACTTCAGAGATTTCCAATTACATTGTTACATGTCTCCTTGCAGTGTTTGTTTAGACAATCACAGGTATTACAAACACATTCACATCCTCATTTCCTCTTTCTCCCACACAGAGTATGTCTTATACTGTTCTTCATCTTGCTTGTTTTCAATTTACAGTATATCCTGGTAATCTTTCCATATGGTATATAGAGTTGTCTCTCTCTCTTTTTTTTTTTTTTTTTTTTTTTTGGACAGGCAGAGTGGATAGAGAGACAGAGAGAAAGGTCTTCCTTTGCCGTTGGTTCACCCTCCAACGGCCGCCACAGCTGGCACAATGCGGCCGACGCACCGCGCTGATCGGAAGGCAGGAGCCAGGAGCTTCTCCTGGTCTCCCATGGGGTGCAGGGCCCAAGGACTTGGGTCATCCTCCACTGCACTCCCTGGCCACAGCAGAGAGCTGGCCTGGAAGAGGGGCAACCGGGACAGAATCCAGCGCCCCAACCGGGACTAGAACCCGGTGTGCCGGTGCCGCAAGGCAGAGGATTAGCCTAGTGAGACGCGGCGCTGGCCAAGAGTTGTCTCATTTCTTCTCCTGCTGCATAGTGTTTCATTCTGCAGATATGTCATGGCTTATTGTGGTAGCTTCACAACACAGCTACAAATTCTTTGGCATGCCTCCCATCAAAAGGTAAAGTCTGCATTCCATCACCTTGAATCCAAGTGGTTTATAAGAGCTCTAGGCCGGCGCCGCGGCTCACTAGGTTAATCCTTTGCTTGCAGCTCTGGTAACCCGGGTTCTAGTCCGGGTTGGGGTGCCGGATTCTGTCCCGGTTGCTCCTCTTCCTGTCCAGCTCTCTGCCGTGGCCCGGGAGTGCAGTGGAGGATGGCCCAAGTCCTTGGGCCCTGCACCCGTGTGGGAAACCAGGAGGAAGCACCTGGCTCCTGGCTTCGGGCCAGCGCACCACCAGCCGTAGCGGCCATCTGGGGAGTGAACCAAGGGAAGGAAGAGCTTTCTCTCTGTCTCTCTCTCTCACTGTCTAACTGCCTGTCAAAAAAAAAAAAAAAAAAAAAAAAAAAAAAAAAAAAAAAGCTCTGACCAATAGAAAATGGCAGAAGAAACAATATATTTGACTTTTGAGACTGAGTCATAAAAAACATGTTATATTCAAAAATGTCTGAGTTTTAGTAATGACCTATGTACTTATTAGATGCTAGTGGCAAATCCAAACACTATTCTTGTTGAGACTGGCTAAGTATTCCATATTGAAAACCAGAACAGAACTTCTAAATTCTATAAATTTGGAAAACGCTTTTTGTCACAAAATTTATACAGCTGGCACATGACATAGCAGGTAAAGCCTCCACCTGCAGTGCCAGCATTCCAAATGGGCACTGGTTTGAGTCCCAGCTGCTCCACTTCCGATCCAGCTCTCTGCTATGTCCTGGGAAAGCATGGAAGATGGCCAAGTCCTTGCGCCCCTGTACCTGCATGGGAGACCCAGAAGAAGCTCCCAGCTCTTGGCTTTAGATAGGTGCAGCTCCGGCCATTGTGGCCATCTGGGGAGTGAACCAGCAGATGGAAGACCTCTTTCTCTCTACCTCTGTCTCTCTGTAACTCTATCTTTCAAATAAAATAAATAAATCTTTAAAAAATTATATCTAGGTAGAAACATAGGCTTATTTGAAAAATGTCTAATAATCTAGATTTTTAAAAATTTATTGGGTAGGCAGAGAAACACAGACAGAGATCTCCCACCCATTGATTAATTCCACAAATGCCCACAATGCCAGCACTGGGTGAAGCTGAAGCCAGGAGCCAGGAACTTAACCCAGATCTCCCATATGGGTTGCAGGGACCAAACCACTTGAGGTATCACTTGTTGCCTCCCAGGTTGCACATTAA
The DNA here is from genome assembly GCF_964237555.1 of Oryctolagus cuniculus. Lineage (NCBI taxonomy): Eukaryota > Metazoa > Chordata > Mammalia > Lagomorpha > Leporidae > Oryctolagus > Oryctolagus cuniculus. The sequence continues at coordinate 116,470,041 of NC_091437.1, forward strand.
TATGAAGCTTGAATAGGGAAGGGAGCCAAATAAACCCAGACACCAGATATGAGATCAACAAGTATTCTCACATTCAGTCTACTTGCTATCATTGTTTTTTTTTAGATTTATTTATCTAGAAGTCAGAGTGGCAGAGAGAGAGCCAGGCAGATATAGTCTATCTGCTGGTTTATTCCTCAAATGCCCACAATCAAGGTAAGACTAGGCCAAAGCCAGAAGCCTGGAAATCCATTCAAGTCTCTCACACGGGTGACAGGGACCCAGCTACTTGGGCCATCATCCACTGATGGATTGGAAATTGAAAATGGAGCAGCTAGGACTTGAACTGGCATGCACACAGATATGGGTTCCAAGGTCACAAGAGATGGCTTAACCCACTGTGCCACAATGCCAGCCCATACTGGCTCTCATTTCTATAGCCTAGTCCTCTTCTAGATGGTGAGTCTTGCACTTCATCTCTGAAACTATAAAATGTCATCTTGTAACATGCCTTCCCTTAAATTCTCTCTCTGTGGAATTCATACACGCAAACGTCGAACAACTTGGGGCTTTCTTTACACTGTTTTAAGACCCACTTTGTGGATCTACCATGCTTAAATATCCCAGCAAGACTGAAAAGAAAGATTTTTTACCTTTGCCTTTAAACATATATGCTCAGAAGAAAATGCCCTAACAAGTCTTATAGCTCATGCAAATACATTCTATAGAAGAATTAAACATTCCATCCTAGTTTGGCTGCTGATTCATAAAAGAGCTATGTAATGTTCTTTAATGTTCAATACACCATCCTTCCAATTTCTAAAAGGGTCCTGGAAAAAATAGAAACTTAAGCACAAGAGGAATATGGGAAGTAAGAGAGTGACATGGGGCCAGTGCTGTGGCGCAGCGGGTTAATGCCCTGGCCTGAAGTGCCGGCATCCCATATGGGCACCAGTTCTAGTCCTGGCTGCTCCACTTTTGATCCGGCTCTCTGCTATGGCCTGGGAAAGCAGTAGAAGGTGGCCCAGGTGCTTGGGCCCCTGCTCCTGGCTCCTGGCTCCTGGCTTCGGATCAGTGCAGCTCCAGTCGTTGCGGCCATCTGGGGAGTGAACCAGAGGATGGAAGACCTCTCTTTCTTTCTCTCTCTCTCTCTCTCTCTCTCTCTGCCTCTCTGTAACTCTGTCTTTCAAATAAATAAAATAAAATAAATCTTTAAAAAAAAGAGAGTGACGTAAGAAAAGACAATAAGCACCAACATTTTTAACACAAGAGATAGCTGTATTCTCTTACATGTATCCAGATTCATCACAAAGAACAACTCTGCCACAAAAGGGCACATAAGACAAGGACACTTCAAAAAGTTTGCAGAAAATGGAATTAAAAGATAATGCACATTTTCCATGAATTGTCTTTAAAGTACCCTCATCAGCTACTCCTTTGACAAACATGGAAAACAGAGGCCCTGAGACACAGAGCAACTAGTCCAAGTTAAACAGGTAGCAACTAATAGAGATAAAAAATAACTCAATTTGCTGGTCTCCCAGGTCAAACATCTCCTGGCAGATCTTCCCTGAGACTGAAAAGGGATTTAGTTATAAAATACTTGAGAAACTCACCTGAAGTCCAGGGAACACAGTCAGACATACTTTTTCACATATTTTGTATTCTCATAGGGAAAAAAAAGCAGCCTACTTTACAACAGAAACTGGAGAAAAGGAACAAATCTAAAAAAGCACAAAAGCAACACTAACTCCTTTGCATCCGCACTGCCCTCCTAATAAAAAAAGAGCCACAGAAGCCTTCTCAAAAAAGAGAAAAGAATAAGAAGGTCCTCCCCTTCAGAAGCCAGGAAAGAGATGCCATTCCCAGTTTATTCAATACCTCTTAGTCATTATAAATATGGAGCACACAATGGCTGAGCACAAACTGTATCCTGGGTTGTCTGATTTTCCCCAAAATAGAAGACTAGGGTTGCCCTTTGGGTTACCACTTGGATCACTTCCCAGATACTTGCTTATTGCCCTCAAAAAGAGTTATGTACACACATCCTGCAGCTCCTCTTCAACATCTGTAAACATCTGTTTCACATCTGTCTCCATCTGGCAAATACTGCAAAATTTTAAGAGTGCTTTACCCTCAAAGTTTGCCACTGCTGAAGAGAGAGTCTGCATCTTCCTTGGAAATAGACAGGAGGCAAAGAGCACCTTCTCCCCAGAGGGAAATCTGAACATATATCAGTACGCAATTGCTGAATGAGATTTCTCTCCAACTCCAAGGTCTCCTCAGACTCCAGACTTGTACATCCAACTGCCTACTCGAAAGCTCCTCTTGAAAGATGGCAAAAGGCATTTCAAATTCAACATGTCTAAAATAGAATTGATTCCCACTCCCTCTCCCCCTTGCACAGTCAACTCTTCCTTCTGTTTGCCTTTCTCAGATAAAAACACAACCTTTTACCCAGTTGCTTAGGTCAGGTTTGGAGATTTGTGAGTCCTTTCCACTGATTCAACCCATTTTGCAAGTCTTGTTGCTCTATGTTTAAAATATGTGCTGAATACAACCAATTTCAGTGCTTCCATCACCTCTGCCCTGGCTCAGACCACCTTCACCTCTTGCCCATTCCATTCTAACTTCCTCCTGTTTAGTCTCGTCTCTTATTGTCTATTGATTCTTCCATCACAATCCTGGCACCACTATAATCCATTCTCCATATACCTACCAGGATTCTCTCCTTGAAAAGTGAAGCATTTCATCACTCTCCTTTACGGAAAACCATGCTTCTCATATCCTCAGAACACAAAGTTGTCTCCTGATGGTGGCCTACAAAGCTGTCCCAGTCTTTGCTAGTCTACTCCTCTGATCTCTGCTACCTCACCACCTCTACATCACAGTGCTCTAACCCACTGTCCTCCTTATTTTTAAAACTAAAAGCGTTACACTTGCTAGGAGCTGGCCAGAAACACTTATCCCCTAAATCTTGCAAATAATTGATTCCAACTCATTTTTCAGGTCTCTGAGCAGTCAACTCTGTTGTCTTTCCTGAACACGCTTCTGAAACATTCCCCATCCAGGCAGCTACTTTCTATCCCCAAGCACTGCTTTGTTTTCTTCACTCTCTGAATTCGTGATGTTTACTGTATCTATTTCTTACTGGAATATAAGCTCCTCAGTATCTGGAATAGTATGGTAGGCACTCAAATACTTGAAAGGATGAGCGAATGAATGAAGCATTTCTTGACTAATGTTTTAAAGATGCTGGGTAGAACAAAAAGGAAATGTAGGCATTATAAAATAGTACAAAAGGATCCCATAGGCTGATGCTGGCAGAATAATGGAAAAGAATTGTAACAGGAATCGGGCTTGCCCAAATAATGGAAAGGCAAACAGATATACTTCACCAACTTTTGGGCTCATAAGGATATGGGCTTAGTGAAGCAGATTTTGATTCAAGAACATTTGGAAACTTTCCTTAAACAGAGCACTAACACAGAACAAAATTAAGTTCATTATATACAGCAGGTGCATACCCTACAAGGGCCTGGCAGGAGCTTCAGGAAACTACTCTCAATCACATTACATCTTTCTTGCTCATTGTGACAACCTGGCTTCCATTACTTTCAGAATCCTTGGCAAATAGAGAATTTAATCTAACCTTACAATGGGTTGTGTGTGTGGTATGGTTCTGTGGGTCTGCATTATCTCTTCTAGTCACTGTTAAATTCTGCAAGGATGCAAGGACATTCAAAAATAAAAGATCACCAAAATATAATCAAGGACTTGAGGTTAGTAAATGACTAGTCTAATGTACAAGAACAGACTCCTAAAAAACTGAGATCTTACCCCCAATTTAGACTAAGGCACTATCTCTAGCCTGATTTCTACAGGTGTGGACCATGAAAAGGTCACTAAAATTCCATCTACGTACTGCAGGATTTTTAAGAATGTAGAAGAGTGCATTTTAAATAACATGTCACAAACTAGGAATCAATTTATTTTATGTTTCTAGTTACTGAAAACATTACCTCAAACAATTTCAAATTCATACTTTTACAAAAGTGAAAGGAATAATGCCTTCTAAAGAACAAACGTACTTCCTAAAGACCTAAATGTATTTCAATGTAAAGGAATATTAATCTCTTCATTGACGTTAAACTGATTCAAGGTATTTTGCAATTAAAATAAGGTATATTAGACTCTTACATTAGATGAAATGAGTAATTCTGCAATTTCTTAAAAAGGACTTGAATATAAACATATTTAAGTGACTCTCATCAAAGTCACTAATGGTCTGCACGACACTAAGTTCAAAAGACATTTTTGGTCCTTATCTGCTTTGTTCCTTTTGTAGCTTTTGGCATATTTGATAACTACTTTTTTCTTTTTTTTAACATTTTATTTATTTTATTTGAGAGTTGAGTTACAGACAGAAAGAAGGACAGAGAGAAAGGTCTTCCGTCCGTTGGTTCACTCCCCAAATGGCTGCAATGGCCAGAACTACGCCAATCCAAAGCCAGGAGCCAGGTGCTTCTTCCGGTCTCCCACATGGGTGCAGGGGCCCAGGGACTTGGGCCATCTTCTACTGCTTTCCCAGGCCATAGCAGAGAGCTGGATGGGAAGAGGAGCAGCCGGGACTAGAACTGGCACCCATTTGGGATGCCAGCGCCGCAGGCAGAGGATTAACCTACAGCCACAGCGCCGGCCCCTTGATAACTACTTTCTTGAAGTATTTTTTCCCCCTTTGATTCTCTGCTATTACTGTCTCCTGGTTTTCATCTTACCTTGCTGGCAGTGAAGTACATCTTTATCTACCTACTCATTAAATGCAGGAGCTTTTCAAAACTGTCCAGGCTCTCTCCTCTTCTTACTCTACTCTTTCTCCCTGTGTGGTATCATATAGAGTGTCCCAGACATTTTTCACATACTGGTACACACGGAAAAATTACAATATTTGTATGGCTACTCAGAGCTGGAGGTCACTGGCCAGAAAGCTTTAATCAGTACTTCAGCACATGTAAGCTTCAGCATGCCACATCCGGTGATACTTGGGGGGCCATGGGAAACTCTGAATCAACATTCATATATTTAACTCTCACCAACATATAAATAATGCACAATTTTATATTTTATCCCAGGCCTCATTTCTTAGCACTACAATTGTAGATCCCATTGCCACTTGCCTTCTTGGATATTTGAAATCTGAGATATATCATATCTAAAACTAAGCTCATTATCTGTATTCACCAAACTTGGTCCTCTTTTGGTCTTCTCCTAGTACAGGCAATCACACCACTGAGGTGTATAAGCCAGAATTCTAGGGGGTAACCTTGATACCTCCCTCTCACTTTCACATGCAATCCATCATCAAGCTCTGTCCAAGCCATCTCCTAACATCATCCCTTGTCTCTCCATCTCTATCACATCTCTTTTTTTTCATTTAAGGCATACAAACTTCACACATTTCATATATACAGATTTAGGAACATAGTGATTCTTTCCACCCTATCACCATCTGAGCTCAAGCTATTACTGCAATTCACTGAATTTACCTGAATTATTAAAACAGCCAAACAAGTGGCCTATTCTAGTCTACCTTTCAATTCATTCTTCAATCTATAGAGCAATTTTTAACAATGGCAATAATAAAGTGAATCCAGTCATCCTCTTTCCCCTTGTTTAAGGCACCATTCCTTAACATGAACAACAATAAGGTAGACTGACTGATATGCATTGCTGGTTATCTTTTGCTACAGAACAAATCACTCAGATCCTTAGTAGCTTAACACAGCAGTTTTATATCTATGCACATGATTCTATAGGTTATTCAGCCTCACTTAGATGCCTTTCATCTACAGTCTACTATGCATTTGTAGTAAGAATCTGGGTAGGGCTGGAGCCATCTGAAGGCTCAGCTGAGATGGGTATCCAAGATGGCAACCTCACTCCCAGGGCTGAGGGCTGGACAACATCCATGAAGCCTCTCCCAGTGGCTCATTCAGAGTTCCTCAAAGCATGGCAGTCTCAGGGTATCCACTTCTCATGACTAGTTACTCTTAGCAGAGTGCATTTTACAAGACACCAATGCAAAAATTTTAAAATGTCTTCTGACCTAGGCTGTGAAGTCATTCAGTGCATCTTCTACCTTTTTCTAGGGGTCAAAATCAAGTCCTGGGGCAGCCCAAATTCATGAGGAGGATCTACAAAAGGACTTGAATATTAGAAGACAGAATTCTTTAGAGGGGGAAGAGAGTCTGTGGATAATATCACCTACACATACCCCTCAATCCATCTTGCAGCACTTCCCCCACGGCTGCATCCACTTTAGCCACATTGGCCTTCCCTCAGTTGCTTGTATGTATCAAACTCCATCCTTCAAAGAGCTTTGCCCACACTGTCTAGAATGTTCTTCCAGTTTCCCTTTTGCCAAATTAACCTTCAGATCACAATCAATCCTGAGGAAAACCTTCTCTGATTCCTTTAATCTGGTTAAATCTTAATATATACTCTTTGATTTATTTTTTTTAATTTTTGACAGGCAGAGTGGACAGTGAAAGGGAGAGACAGAGAGAAAAGTCTTCCTTTTTCCATTGGTTCACCCTCCAATGGCTGCTGTGGCCAGCGCGATGGGGCCAGTGCACCGCGCTGATCCGAAGCCAGGAGCCAGGTACCATCCTCCACTGCACTCCCGGGCCACAGTAGAGAGCTGGACAGGAAGAGGAGCAACCGGGACAGATTCCGGCGCCCCGACTGGGACTAGAACCCAGTGTGCCAGCACCGCAGGCGGAGGATTAGCCTATTGAGCCGCGGTGCCAGCAATACATACTCTTAAGGCTCCTGGATCCATATCCAGCCCCATTTCATTCCCATTGCATTGTGTATTTGCTGTGTGATTATGTCATTCACATTTCAATACCTCCACTACACTGGAAGGGGAGTCATTTCTGTTTTACTCTATTACCTCAGAGCTTGTCCTGTACCCAGATATTGGCTTACTGATTGAACAAAACAAATAAACCAAGTAAATCAAACTGCCCATTTAACAAATTATTTTCCCTTTATGAATTACAGTGACATATAAAATACATTCCGATATTCAATACTGTGCATAGATAATTAGATAACCTCAAATATAAACCGTTTTTCACAGAGATCTTAGAAATTTAAAGATAATTTTTGCCATATCCTACCAAAAAAGCAGCCCATATAAAGGAATCTATGAACACATCCAAACTGTGTATGTTAGGTAGGGTATCTACCATACTCCTTTCAAATGGGCCTAAAAATCTTTGACTTTAATTTCTCTGCCTTAAAAAAAGCTACCAAGAATACCAAATGGGGCACTTCAATCAGGAAAATAATTTCCCTACTCTGCAAGAATCCAGTTCTGACAGTAGAGAACACTAGAAGCATTCCATTGGAAACTCGGGTAGATTGTTACACAGACCACACATGATTCTTCCTGTGCTAAAACCCAATGCGCAATACTGACCGCTCCAGGCTACACTATTAATAACCTGCCTAGCAATAAACCTTCCACCAAGTTTCAAACTGAAATGGAATATTTCATCTTGGGTATGAGAATATTCCTGTTCTTTAGAAGGTGACTCAAAAAGCAAATGGTCATGCTGGAGAAAATATTCACTTGCTCTATCTCTTGACTTCTTGTTCTTTAGATAAAGTTTTGAGTAATTACAGTCAGCCTCTGAATTCATGGATTCTGCATCTGGCAGATTCAACCACCTGCAGATAGGAAATATGCTTTTTTAAAAATTGCATCTGTATGGGACCGGCACTGTGGCACACTGGGTTAATCCTCCACCTGCAGCGCTGGCATCCCATACGGGCGCCGGTTCTAGTCCCAGCTGCCCCTCTTCCAGTCCAGCTCTCTGCTGGGATAGCAGTGGAGGATGGCCCAAGTGCTTGGGCCCCTGCACCTGCGTGGGAGACCAGAAAGAATCACCTGGCTTCTGGCTTCAGATTGGCACAGCTCTGGCTATTGCAGCTGTTGTGGCCATTTGGGGAGTGAACCAACAGAAGGAGGACCTTTCTCTCTGTCTCTGTAACTCTACCTGTCAAATAAATAAATAAAATCTTTAAAAAAAATTGCAGCTGTAGTGAACATGCACAGACTTTTGTCTTGTAATTACTCCCTAAACAAAATAGGAAAACAACCATTCACAAACTATTTACATAGTATTAGGTATTATAAGTAATGCAGGGATGGATGATTTAAAGCATATGGGAGCAATGATAGAAGATATGTGCAACTCCTGCCTCAGAATCAAGCCTTGGGACATTCGGATCTGGCTAAAAGGTCCATGAGAGTCTCATAGGCATGGAAAGCCATGACACGGTGGCAAAAAACAATCTAAATGAAAGATCCTGGTGGACAAGACCCCAGCAGAAGGAACAGGCCATCAAGGAGGGAGGCGCCTTTCTCTGAAGGGAGGAAGGAACCTCCACTGTGATACGGTCTTGACTAAACAAGTTCAGAGTTGGTGAACTCAAGGAGCTTCCATAGCCTAGATAGCTCATAGCAAGAGTCTCGGGTGATTGCTGACGTCATAAATAAGAGTGCCAATTGTTAACAATGGGAGTCACTGGGTACATGCTCCCCACGTAGGATCTCTGTCCTTAATGTGTTTTACTTTGAAACTTAAAAACAAGACTACTAGTCGAACAATACCCTATACCTTGTGCGGTTGTGTGAGTGCAGCCTGTTGAAATCCTTGCTTAGTATATACTAAGTTGATCTTCAGTATATGAAGGTAATTGAAAATGAAACTCGATGAAGGGCAGGATGGGAGAGGGAGTGGGTGAGGGGAGAGCCACGGGAGGGAGGGAGGTTGGGGGGGAGCCACAACAATACACAAGTTGCACTTTGTAAATTCACATTTATTAAATAAAAAAAAACTATATAACAAACAAAAAAAAGAAAAAAGAATACTTTACCCTTTTAGTATTTTTTTATGTTCTACTTAAAACGATTGGTTGAACTCTGTAATTAATACACAATTACTCTTAGGTGTTTAATTAATGCTATAACTAGTACTCAAATAGTATTTTACACTTTGTGTTTCTGTGTGGGTGTAAACTGTGGAAATCTTTACTTAATATATGCTAAATTGATCTTCTGTATATAAAGATAATTGAAAATTAATCTTGATGTGAATGGAAGGGGAGAGGGAGTGGGAGAGGGGAGTGTTGTGGGTGGGAGGGAAGTTATGGGGGGGAAGCTATTGTAATCCATAAACTGTACTTTGGAAATTTATGTTCATTAAATAAAATAAAATAAAAAAAGAAGATATGTGCAAATATTACATCATTTTTATATAAGAGACTTGATCATACATGGATTTGGGTATCCATAGAGCATCCAGGAATAAATCTCCCATGAAAACCAAGAGTAGACTATATAAATTATGTATTATGTATAAACTAAAGTTCATTATCAGAAATTACATTCTATTTCTGGTCTTTTGAATGCCAACCATCAACTCTGTACACAAACTACTAAAAATATCTGGTCTAATGACAGAATTTTTCTTACTATCTGTAGTAATTCGGTCATGTGCTTACCAATTCCTTCTCCCCACTGCAATATAGGCTCCAAGTCAGCATGGGTTCAGTGGGATCTGTTCACCTGAAGCATTACCTGGCACCTTGTACTGCCCAATCAATTACTGAGAAAATGAATAGTGGTACTCTTCTAGAATTAGATCCTGCTAATATGATATATGAAGATGCTTATTTGTTATTTATCAAGAAAAGATATTCTGTCAGAATGTAAACAAAGTGGCTTGACTTCTCATTTATGCTTCTTGTTTTATAGGTATTAGTGTTTGTAATGATCTAATATCCTCCTGTCTCATTCACCAGTTAAAACAAAAACTTATTCTAGCAAAAGGAAGACGCTGTTTGCTAAATCACTGATTTCTCTGGTTGGTATGAGTTTTCCAGAAATGAAATGACTTTTTTCTCAGCAGCTGAACAGAACTTGAATTTACTGTGTGTGCAGGAGCCCAATGAGATTAGACAAGTATATGGCAAACAGCAAGGAAGTCCACAAATAGGCCCATGAATATTAGCATTTTGTGGAAATAAGTTAGCCACCAGTTGATTAAAAATTTACAAAGAGAATCCAAAAGAGAGGGTATGAAAATAGGTTATAGAATGATTACTTAAATCCAAACTTTGTCTCTTAGTAAGTTGTCTTAAAGGGCTGAATTGATGAAGACAAAACATTCCTTAATGAGTGTTTCAGCTTAGTTGATATCACACAGTTTAGGTGACAGTAAAATATTAATATCAAATCAACCCATTAAAGAAACCCCCACCACTTGGGTGGCCTGTGATGTAAATTTAATTAATGCTGATCAGCAAGCATTACTGATGGGCTAGTGTGGCTAAGTCCCTGCTCCATTTTGCACCTTAGTCCTCAAGTCATCAATAGCACTGGATTATTCTCAGCTATATCTCTTTTTCCTTGTTCTGCTCCTTGTTAAGTGTGGATTAAGTAGATTTTCAAGTTTTGAAGTGTTAAATGGAAATTTCAAACACTGAACAAGTTCAACCTGCTCTACAGCTACTCCAATTCCAGATTGGAACTTAGAAAAAGTTGTGCTATGAGAAGCACGACTTGCCCACATTTTCAAAAGTATTAATTCTTGTCCCCTTGGTTTTTTTAAGTACACTCTCATTTAGTCCCCAAAAAAGAGATGCACTTAAGTTACATTTGCCAGTGCCATATTTGGCCAATCTTTTCACTCCCCTAAGTGGTTTCTTAAAGTCTCACCTTTCATTTTTTATAACTCCTGACTCCACCTTATTGCTGCTATAGTAATCAACAGAAAGGCTTAAAAGATAGATCTTCAAATAAATTGGATAGTTCATAAAAAGAATCTCCCCTTTCCTGCTCTAGATCCTATTGTCATCAAATATTTTTGATTCTATCTTAAGAAAAGCAAACAGAAATACATGCACCTTTAACTACAGTTACTCGTTTAGAAATTAATTTCAATCTCAACCAAAATTCTCCTTAAAAACACACCCCCATCTTCCCTTCTATCAGAAGTAAGATTCTTCTCCCTCATTCACAACTGAAGCTAACACCATTGCTTTCAAGTAGGAGTGTTAGGGACCGGCAGGGATTTCAAGTACATGACGACTATTGATTAACTCTACCCATTTTGGTAAGGCAATTTCCTTATTGAACAGAGCATTGGTGGGTGAATACTAAGAGATGCACATTTTTCAAGCTCAAGTCCTTTCAAGGACAGAAGCCAAGGTGAGCCATCCTCTCTCCTTTCTTAGCCATGCAAAAGGATTTGTGAATGACTGTGAAAGGTTTGCACCACCTCCCAGCCGCACTTAGGGGCGGCTCTGAAAACAGCAACGCGCAACACACAACGCACAGCTTGGGAAATTCCTGTCATATCCTGTACCCCAGGGTAAGAAGTGGTGAAATACACACACACACACACACACACACACACACACACGCTCCACCACCACCACCACCACCACCACCACCAGAACAGCCCTGCGGAGAAGCTGTCAGGGAAGCAGGCATTGATCGGGAAGGCACAAGTCAGCATCCTTCTCCCCCAGCCCGAGAGAGAGGCTGGCCTCCTTCTCTAAGCTAAACGCCCAAGTCGTTCTAGGTTCTTCCTTGCAAAGGAGAATGGTCTACGGTCTACGCTGGCCTTACCTCTGGGACTGCTTTCTTGCAAGTACGGTGGGGCCGTGGGAGTGACATTCCCCGAATGGGATGCTGACAGCAGTGGCGAGCGTTCGTCCACCCCGTCAGCAGCCATGACTGCAGCAGCGGCGGGCCGGGGAGAGGCTGAGCCGGGTTGCGGTGGAGGTGGAGGTGGAGGTGGAGGTGGCGGCTGGTGCTGCTGCCGCGGCGGCCGCTGCTGCCGCCTCCGGGAGGGCCCGGGATGTGTCACAAGGCAGGAGGCGGGGGAGGGGAGGGTGCGAGCCCGGGAGGCGGGGGAAGGGAAGCACGCCCCGCGGCAAGGCTGGGGGAGGGGAGGGCAGGGGAGAGAAAGAAAGAGCCCTGGAGACGGGAGGGGGCAGAAGTGGAGGAGCCGGAGCCCAGCCCGTCTGAGAAAAAGGAGCGCTGGAGGAGAGGTTGAGCAATGCGAGGGAGGGGAAGGGGTCAAGTGATCCAGCGAAGGGCGGGGTGAATGGGATGGAGGGGTAACTCCTTTTGTGTGTGTGTGTGTGTGTGTGTGTGTGTTCCTTAAAGAAAAGAAACGCATAAAGAGCCTCCAGAAAGGGCCAAGAGAAAGGCCTCTGAGTTGATTCCAAGGCAGGAGCCAGGACTCCTGGCTATCAAACTCTGCAGCTCTGATAGGCAGAAAGCTCATTCCTAGGGATGTCAAGTCTTCCTTGACAGGTTCTACTTTTGTAATGAAATCGCTTTGCAACGTCTGTTGTCTAAGAGGAAGAAATTTTGGCCTCAGCGTTGGCTTTCCCTACTGTTCCATATTCTTACCAATGTTGAGTGTTGGCATTATTGTCTGCCCTCTAGTAGCATGGTATTGAAACTACGCATCCTGTGCTGGCTGTTACAAGTGCTGTTTTACAAAGTTGGTTTCAGTTTTAGTGTTTTTCTGTTATTCCATATTGTCCCTGATATGTTTACAATAATCATGTTTATTAATGATGTAAGACAATTAAAAACAATTTTCTTGAGATGTTTAAAAATTATCTTTCACAGGCAAAATATTAAAAAAATCTATCAGAGTTCTTGCATTGTTTCCTGTGTTTATATTTATTTATTTGTCTTTACTTGTTTGGTTGCTGTACCATATTATAATAATACGGTTTACACGAATACAAAAACAAATCAAAGTTTTTAATACACCCAAATAAAAATGCAATAGGAAAATAATCATGGGCTAAAGTGATAATTTTCCCACAACAACTCTTTAAGTCATTCAAGAAACCTTTACTATTGTATGTATACTGTGTAGGTGCCATCGCAGTCCTGAGAGATGCCTGAGAGAGAGCACAGTCAAAAGCAAACCAAAAACCAGTCAGGCAGTCCCTACAGTAGACTTCAAAGCAGACTTCATTCATTTGAAACTACTCTCACTAACATTAAGAAGAGTTCTCTGAAGACAGCCTTTCTTCCAGAAAATCCATTTAGGCATCAGCTGGAAATCCCAAGGGAAAATCAAAGAATGGCATTTTCTATTATTTAGCATCTTCTGTGGGTTAGTGACATCAAGACTGAATATAAAGGTCCCCTTTATAATGTAACCCAGGGGCATGTGTATGTCTCCAGGAACCTAGCAACAAAAGGATCAAGATGTAGCACTTCCTGCAAAAGGGACTAGAATTTGTAAAGTGAATAGCAGTGTTTCCCAGTTGCTGTCTGGAGGCCATTCAGTTAAGGGAAATAAGAGGAGTAAACAGAATTTTATTGTTATAGGGTCCCGTCCATTTTAATACTATATTTGCTTTTCTGTTCAACACATACTCTACTCCAAACTGAATTTATGAGGTCACAAACCATACCTATCTTATTCATGACTGTATCTCCAATATCTAGCATAATGCCTGGGATGTTTAGTAAGCACTCAATATTGTTTTCAAATAAAAGAATTATTGAATAAATCATAGTCAGTCCCAGAATCTTATTAGGACAAAATGTTTGGCACTAAAAAGTTAAGAGCATTTCTTTTGACTTTTTGGTGAAGATGACAGTATTGACACTCCACTGACCAATTTTGTTGTTGTTGTTCCAGTCTATCTCTACTACTAAGGTTTCTTTTTGGCTCAGATAATGATCAGTATAAAGGTTTTGGGTTTTTTTTTTTTTTATACTTCTTTATATGTCTTTTCTATTCATTGCAGAACTAATTAAAGCTAATGACAATTATTCTTACACTACAAAAAGTACTCCATTATACAAAAAAAAACTGTATTATGTAAGTATCACTTCATTCTAGTTTAATGATGATACCATGATTTATGGTTACTCAATCAACATTAAATAATGTTGACCCAAGTTATTTTGATGACCATAATGCTTTGCCATCTCTCTTTTATTGGAATAAAAGGTTCCATATAAACAGGTAATATATGAAATGTCATGTGGTCCAGCTGCTGTTTCAGTTATCTACCACTGAGGAACAAACCACACAAAAGCCCAGTGGCTAAAAGTAACACAACTGCTTGTTTTTCATGATTCCGTACAGGTTGACCAGGTAATTACTCTCTTCAGATTTGTCTGTGTTTACTCAGGCAGCAGGATTCTGCGGGGGGGCTGAGCTCAGCTGGGACATCTGGGGCGGCTGGTCTGTGTATCTCCCTTGAGTCGTCTTTTCAGGCTTCTTCACATGCTTAGTCTAAGCAGTGTTCTAAGAGGGATAAGGGGGAAGCCAGGGGTTTCCTTAAGATCTAGACTCTGATTCTTTAACAATCTCACATGTATCACATTCTTCCAACCTTGGTAGCCTTCTCCGCCTGTCACCTGCCCAAAACTGGGTATCCAGGGGCCCATTTTCATGGTAAAAGGAAGTTACAAGGCCAGCAGAGAAACAGATTCTACCTCTTCACAGAGGAGCAACAATGTCACATTGCAAAGAGGCCTGTAACACAGGAAGGTATGATTCATGGGAGACCATTATATAACCATCTACCAGCATCTACTCTCTGGTCACGGTTAATCACATCTCTCTCACAGGCAAACTATACTTACCAACTCCCAACACCCAAAAGTCTCATATTTGAAATTTTGCTATACTTATACTATAGTTCAAATGTCCCCATCAAAAATCATATTGAGGGGCTATCATTGTGGCATAGTGGGTTGAGTCATTGCCTGTGATGCCGGCATCCCATATGAGCACCAGTTCATGTCCTGGCTGCTCCACTTCCAACCCAGCTCCCAGCTAATGGCCTGGGAACAGTAGTGGAAGATGGCCCAAGTGTTTGGGTCCCTGCCAAGCATATGGGAGATCCAGATGAATCTCCTGGGCTCCTGACTTCAGTCTGGCCCAGTGCTGGCTGTTGTGGCCATCTGGGGAGTGAACCAGTGGTGAAAGATTTCTCTCTCTGTCTCTCCCGCTCTCTCTGAATTTCAAAATAAATAAATAAATTTTTTAAAAAATGTTGTGAAGTATTAAGAAATGGGACCAGGTGGTATCTTTAGGAGATCTTTAAGTCATGAGGGGGTTCTGCCTCATGATGGGATTAATCTATTCATAGACTAATAGATTGATGGGTTAATTGGTTATATCCAGTGTATGTCTGTTATATAGCCAGTTTTCTGCTTCTTATTTTGCTATGTGATGCTTTGTGCTGTCCTGGGACTTTACGGAGAGTCTTACCAGCAAGAAGACCCTCACTGATATATTTCTTTTTTTTATTTATTTTATTTTATTTTATTTATTTATTTATTTTTTTGACAGGCAGAGTGGACAGTGAGAGAGAGAGACAGAGAGAAAGGTCTTCCTTTGCCGTTGGTTCACCCTCCAATGGCCGCCGCGGCTGGCGTGCTGCGGCCGGCGCATCGCGCTGATCCGATGGCAGGAGCCAGGAGCCAGGTGCTTTTCCTGGTTTCCCCATGGGGTGCAGAGCCCAAGCACCTGGGCCATCCTCCACTGCACTCCCTGGCCACAGCAGAGAGCTGGCCTGGAAGAGGGGCAACCGGGACAGAATCCGGCGCCCCGACCGGGACTAGAACCCGGTGTGCTGGCGCCGCTAGGCGGAGGATTAGCCTAGTGAGCCGCGGCGCCGGCCTGATATATTTCTTTTGCTTTGAACCTCCCAGCCTTCAGAACCATGAGCCAAATTAAACCTCTCTTTTTTAATATTACCCAGTCCTAGGTATTTTCTTATAGTAACATTAAATGGATTATGATAATCAAATTCAACTTTTTGCGTATCCTGTCACATAAGTCTAATCCAAGTTCAGATCTTTGGGTACAGCAGAATTCTGAAATCCAGTTGGATGTATCACTGGTACCTTTTACCCCAGAAGCAGGAAATGCTCCCTTATACAGTTCTGCTCCCAGTGCTGCTGCATTTGCTCCTCTGGTGTCTACTTGACTCTTAGTCCTGCCCATTGAGTCCATCCTTCTCCACAAGTAATGCCTGTGTTTGCAGCTGAGTAGCTATCTTAGCCTGCCTCCTGCCCAGAGAAAGTTGAGATTCCAAAGGCTTCTTTTTGATTTGTCTTGATCACTTTTAATTCACACTGATATAACATCCTTAATAACTTGTGTGTGCTTAGCCAATCTGAGTGAAGTTAATATCATGCCCCAAAAGCCACAAGCACGATTCTTTTTGAGACAGGTTCCTGTATATGGTGGGCCACATTTGAGGCCCTTCAGATTCTTAGAATCCCCTTGTTCTCTTCAAGGAGGTATCCAAGTCACTGTCCTGAATCGGGCAGAGGTTAAGGAGGGCTTTTACAGTCATACCTTTCGTTGGAATTTTATCCTGAGGTCGTTTCTTATATTGAAAATCTACACTAGATGTGTTACCCATCAGTACACAAATTAGCAGGAAACTGGAATTAGTTGGGAGTAGAGCCAGACTTGAACATAGGCACTCCAACGTGGGATACAGGTGTCCCAACAGGTGTCTTAACGCCAGTCCTGGTCATTTTTTATGGCATCAATAGAACACATATCCTTTCTCTTAACATACCTCACCAAACACCCAAAGAAACTACTTTTCACTTTTGTAGTCTCCGTGGAGATTATTTTAGTGAAATCAACATGTTGATTAGACATATTTTTTACCTTCTAAGTTACCACAGAAAATTGTTAATTGGTCCGTCGCTTCTCTGGAATCCAACAGCAGTTTCCACCCTGATTGTCCAGCTTCATCAGCAGGCTCCTCTTCACCTCTTCAGCACTGCATGCTGCCTGCCTGGCCCTGAATTCGATACATGTGTTTTGGATTTTTTAGAGCAATGCCAATCTCTGTTACATGTATCTATTGCTTTGTACTTTCCATAACTTTTCCTATTGAACTTACTGTTGTTTTGTACTTTTAGTACCTCATTCGGTTTCATTTATCTATTGCTTTGTAAGAATCTACCGTGGTAAAATATAGTGGATTAAAATAACAATGTATTTATTATTTTCCACAGTGATAAGGGTTGACCAGATAGTTTTCCACCAGATCTGGCCTGCACCCAGCTAGACAGAGGCGATGAGCTGAAGACTGGGCTAAGCTGAGAAAGCTGACTAGCTAAACCTCTCTCCAAATGCACTTTCATTCCAGGCTTCTTCATTCATGACAGTCTCAGGATAGGATCTTTGTGGGGCAAAGGCAGTTGCTGCAATTCCTCATAAGTCCACGGTTTTGGAACAGGTTCAAGGTTACATCTGTTATATTCTGTTGGTCAGAGCAATATACAATGCCATTTCATATTCAAGTGGATGACGGACAAATTCAGTCTCTTGACAGAAGATATAGCAATGTCACATGCAGAGTAGCATGTGTGCAGGGAGATCTGATTCATTGGGGGCTTTCTATGTATCACAGCTACAAACAATATTTAGTGTAGGAAAATGATAGAGAAAGGCAAGGGAGAGTTCTTCATAGGACACTAGACTTTGGGATGGAGTTTAATTTGAAATTAAATTAAATTAATGGAGTTTAATTTGAAATTAAATTAAATTAAATTAAAATCCATCTCAGAGTGTATGTTTCATGACTATCAAGGCAATATAAAATGTATTAATTGTGTTTTTATAAAGTTTATAAGTACTTTATAAGTTCCTCAGTGCTTATCAAAAAGTGACTTCCACTCTGTCTCTCCCCCTCTTCATGGAGGAACGACACTAAGCCCTGCCTAGGCTTCCTATCTGAGTCACGGCACCATTATGTCGCTCCCCCTCTTCGTGGAGGAACGACACAGGACCCTGCGCTGTTCTTTCGTCTGCTCGGCCCTCCCCGGGTTTGCTGCTGGTTCTTCCCGGGTTGGCTACTGTCCCTTTCACCTCCGTGGAAGGGCGGTTCCCCCTGCCACATTCCCCACTTCTGCGGGGGAGCGGCACACCACCGGCCGGCTCTCTCGGGGGCTGCACAGGTGTTCCTTCAGACAGATGTTCCTCTTAGATGTTCCTGGTGCATGTTGTCTCTCTCCTCCTTTATAGTCCTCTTCCGCCAATCCCAACTCTGCTACGCACACGCCGAGTACGCTGCTCTCCTCCAATCAGGAGCAGCTCTTGCAGCTTGTCAAGTTGGTGAGAGGCAGCTGTGTAGAAGCTGTTTTCTCCTCTCCCAGCGCCATATTGTGGGAGAGCAGATGCATAGAATAAGTCTTAATTCCAGTAACTTAGTCTAGTCCGAGTTGCTCCACACACACTCTTTAATCCTAACTTTTATGTCTTTCTGCTCTGTGGTAGAGGGAGCCTGGGTTTGGAAATCAAGTGGTGATTTTAGCTTAACCTAGTTTAACCTCTACACCTCATTTGCTTAATTATTCTATAAAACAGAGACAACAATATCCTTCCCTCATGGGAGTATTTATGATAATAAAATGAGAAAATTGGTGAACTGTGTCATTAATGCTTGGACCATAGATATGCCATAAATATATATATGCTCTTTTTTCAATCTGCCTTTTAAATTCTGTTTGAAGGAAAACCATGGAATAGGTATCATTAAACTAAGCTGGAAGCACAATGAGTCAGAATATATTTGTATTTACTTTTATTTTTACTTATTTGACAGAAAATGACAGTTTCTCTCCCTCTCTCTCTTGCTCTCTCAAACACACACACACACACACACAAAGTACACCCATCAGCTGGTTTACTCCCTGATTGCCCACAATGACCAGGACGTGCCAGGCCAAAGATGGAAACCAGTAACTCAATCACTGTCTCCCACAATGGTGGTAGGAACCCAAGTATCTGAGCCATCACTGCTGCTTCCCAGGGGTTCTGCATTAGCAGGAAGCAGCAATCAGGAGCCGGAGTTGGGTATTGAACTCAATCACTTCAATGTGCGATGGAGAGTTCTTAACATCTACGTTAAATGCCTGCCCCAAGTATTTATAATTTTGACTGATTAATTAATTTTCATTTACCTTGTATGTCTATGGTAGGATCTCCGTATGCAGTCTGTGTGAGAAGTCCAGGATGTCTTAGCCAGCCTGAGAGGGCTGTATTTAAATAGGTCTTTTGGAAATACCTACTAAGAATCCTAAAGGGACATAGTCAGGTACAAGAAAACAGTGTTTTAGAATAGCGTCTGAATGTTCCTTTATTCAGTTCATACCCTGAAAAGGGAGGAAACTGGTTCTGAGGTTAGGGAAACTTGAAGGATGAGTCTTCTACCAAGCCCAGGGTAAACACCTTTACCTTCAGCTCCGAGGAATTTCATTCACTCCTCCAGTAGGCCGAGTTATAATCTTGACAGAATAAGGCCATGTTCAGGACTTGGAGAGAGAGGGTTGAAGGCTTGTCTGCAGTCACAGAAGAGACCAGGAAAATAGACAGAGAACTAGAGTAAGTCACCATCCAGAGAAGCAACAGAGTAGCCTAGAGGGACAAGCAGGAAGGCTAAGGAACAGGTGTGTAACGGTAGCAATCACAAGGAATCCTGTTTCCCTGTACTACCTTCAAACACTTATGGGAAAGGGCTAGACCACCTAGTTCTCTCCCAATTGAGCAGTTGTTTCCAGAGGGGCATTATAGGAGTTTTGTTGGCATTAGTGTTGCAGAAAATTTCTTAGAGAGTTTAAGTCCCTGATCTTGACCCAGAGTTCCAACATATGTGTTCTTGCCAAACCTTCAAAGCACTTTCCAAACACCATAGTTGGAGTTAATTTTTTCTCCACTATACTTACAAGACATTTTTGATCACATCATTTAAAAATAATTTTCATTCTGTTTGACATATGAGGGTACTTCAAAAAGTACATGGAAAATATGTGCTATGATATGCATACATACAGATTCTCTGCCTATATGTATGCAGAAGTTAGGTGCTCATGGTTCTCAAGATATCACGTTTCATCCTTTCCATCAAATTAGTAAACCTTGATCTTTATACAGCACAATCAAGTTGCTTTTTAATTCCATTTTTCTAAAACTTTTTGAAGTACCCTCATATTAATGTGGACAAAGATTACTTATTTCCTTTCTAACATTTAGGGTTGTGCCAACCACACAGGTTGTGCTCCATAAAGATTTTTTCAACTAATTTATCATAGATTGCCTCCTAATGTCTTTTTTTTTCTTTTCTCAAGCTATTGTCTTTGTTTCACCAGTAAAATGGGCCACTGTCCTATATCTCAGGATGCTAATAAGAGTAAAATAATATAAAAGTTCTATCACCCTCCAAATAAAGGAATCCAATTGCAAAGTTCTGTAGAGGATAAGTAACTTAAAGTTGTCGTTAACTTTCCCTGTTGACCCAATACAAAGGAAGAGTCCAAAGATGTGGACAAAGAAGCAATAAGTACATTTCTCTCATACTAAATAAGCAGCACTGCGCCCCAGTGACCATAATTATCACAACTGATACACTCACAAGTAGGAGAATGGGATCAAGAAAAATGAGAATTATTGGGTTCATGTTTTTTCAGCTTAGTAGGTAATTCCATGGTGTTCTCTTGTCCTTCTCTGAAAAGCCAAGTGAAAAGTCTCTAAGAAAGCTGCTTGGAAATTCTGAGGGTATCTGAAAAAAAGGAAAACTAGCACTTCATTTTCTAGTTGTTCATCAGGTTAGGATATGGCTATTTGATCTTCTGAAAGTCACTGTGAACAGGAAGGAAAAAGAGAAAAACCTGGAGAATGATGGCAAGGAACAGAAGGGCTTGCAGTGTAACTTAGCTATCCTTGATGAGATCATATGAATTTCTGTTAGGCCAAGTGAGCACCACAAAATAGAGCAGGGCTTGTGCCATCTTGGTAACACCAACACAGAAAGTTAATGGGAGTGGCTGGTGCTGTGGCTCAGGGGGTTAACACCCTGGCCTGAAGCGCCGACATCCCATATGGGCCGGTTCTAGTCCCGGCTGCTCCTCTTCCAATCCAGCTCTCTGCTGTGGCCTGGCAAAGCAACAGTAGAAGATGGCCCAAATCCTTGGGTTCGGGCACCCACGTGGGAGACCTGGAGGAAGCTCCTGGCTCCTGGTTTCGGATTGGCATAGCTCCAGGCATTGCGGCCATCTGGGGAGTGAACCATTAATGGAAGACCTCTCTCTCTCTCTCTCGGAATGAAAATATGTTCATTTTTAATTTTAATTTTTTAAAGATTTATTTATTTATATGAAGGGAAGACTTACAGAGAGACAGAAGGAGAGAGAGAGAAAAGAGAGTAAGAAATAAATCTTCCACCTGCTGGTTCATTCCCCAAATGGTCACAATGGCCAAGGCTGAGCCAGGCTGAAGCCAGGAGTCAGAAGAGGCTTTTTCCAGGTCTCCCAAGTAGGTGCAGGGCCCCAAGCACTTGAGCCAACTTCCACTGGTTTCCCAGAATATTAGCAGGGAGCTGGATTGGAAGTGGAGCAACTAGGACTTGTTAATTAATAGTTTTCTCCAAATTCTGCCACTAATTGGGCCATTTTGAATTCTCCTTTACCTCCTGTAGCAGATATCACAACAGCACATTTTGACTAAATACTATGATTTCCTGAAAATTTCAGTAATTAAAAATCCACCTAGTGCATAGGCATTGAATGTAGGAGTTAAGACACTGGGACAACCTCACATCAGATTGCCTGGGTTCTGGTCCTGGCTCTGCTTCTGATCCAGCTTCCTGCTAATGTATATCCTGTGAGGTAGCAGATGGTGGTTCAAGTATTTTGGTTCTTGCCACCCATGTGAGAGACCCAGACTGAGTTTGGGGCTGCTGGCTTTGGCCTGGCCTAGCCCTAGCCCTAGCCCTAGCCCTAGCCCTAGCCCTAGCCCTAGCTGTTGTAGAAGTGATCCAGAGGATGGATGATCTCTTCATCTCAATCTCTCTCTTCCCCCTCTGCCTTTCAAATAGAATAAAAAATTGTAAAGACTAACTCAGCTGGAGCCGGTGCTATGGTATAGCAGGTAAAGCTGTCGCCTGTGGTGCTGCCATCACATATGGGCACTGCCAGTTCAAGTCCCTACTGCTCCACTTCTGATCCAGCTCCCTGCTAATGTGCCTGGGGAGACACAGGAGGAAGCTCGTGGCTCTTGGCTTCAGCCTGGCTCAGCCCTGGAAGTTGCAGCCATTTGGAAAATGAACTAGTGGATGGAAGATTCTCTCTCTCTCTCTCTCTCTTTGTAACCCTACCTTTCAAATAAATAATCCTTTTTTTAATCGACTCAGCTAAAAATTCAACTTCTCATCAGAATTAAGTATTTCTTCCTTATAGTCACTTGCAAGCATTGTGGTATCAGGGACCCAAGATGAGGAGAAGATACTGTCTTTTTAAACATATTCACATTTCCTACCTTGGGGACATGAGTATCGTTTGCCACTGGGCCTTAGCTTCCTCCTTCTGGATTCAAGCTTCTCCGGTGAGTGGACACAAGGAGGAGTGAAAAGGAGTCATTGGACAACTATTGCAGTTTTTCTTCTGCTATTTGACACTAATTCTTGGGCCAACATTGACTGCCATTGACAATGTCCTATCCATGGAAGTTACCCAACACTGGATTTCCAGAGTGTACACTAAAATGAGTTATCTCAAGAGCTCCCCTATTCTACAGAGTCATGTTTCACTTCTTCCAAGCCTCCATGGCCCTTGCATTAGCTGGTGTACCACATGAGCTCTTATTATTCTTTTGTTTTTCTCATTAGCTTTCTTTTTTTAAAAAAGATTTATTTATTTATTTGAAAATCAGAGTTACACAGAGAGAGGAGAGGAAGAGAGAGAGAGAAAGGTCTTCCATCCATTGGTTCATTCCCCAATTGGCCCCAATGGCCAGAGCTGTGCTGATCCGAAGCCAGGAGCCAGGAGCTTCCTCCTGGTCTCCCACGTGGGTGCAAGGGCCCAAGCACTTGGGCCATCTTCTACTGTTTTCCCAGGCTATAGCAGAGCTGGATTGGAAGTGGAGCAGCTGGGTCTCGAACCGGCACCCATATGGATGCTGGCACTTCAGGCCAGGGCGTCGTTAACCCGCTGTGCCACAGCGCCGGCCCCAATTGTCCATATTTTTTAAGTATCATTTCATATACATTGTTGTTAAACTGTATGTTTTATTTCTTCTTCCATTACAATGTATTGCATTTGTTGAATGAATAAGTGGTAAAATAATGCGCAATTTTTGAAACATTGAAAACTAGGGAACTGATTAAACAAACTGGAATGATGCACTTTAAGGGTCAGACAGCTGGACAAGATGTACTCAAAACCACAAAATAGAAACAGAATGTCGCTCTGCATTTTACAGGAAGAAGTGTCAGGAATGCTGATTTCTAAAGAGATAACAGTAATTGTTTTTACCCAATTGGTTTCTGAAACCATAGAAAGGAAGTTTCTCATTCTAAAATGTATGTTTTAAATCAACCAGCCACTTCTATGGTCTCAGATAGGTTTCTCCATGAAATATGTGTGTCTATCCAAGGGCCAAAAGACTTTTTAAGAAATGATCTTGTTCTTTGCAGTTTCTATCAGGGCTCTTTTGGGCTACCATAACAAAATACCTTACACTGCAAAAGTTGAAACAATAGAAGTCTATTTCCTCACAGCTCTGGAGGATGGAAGTCCACGGTCAAGGTCCAGCAGGATTAATTCCTGAGAAGGCCTCATCACCTGACTTGCTGGTGGCCACCTTCTCGTTGTGTCCACACACGACCTTTCCTTGGTACAGGCTTGTGGAGTAAGAAAGAGAGCAAGTTCTCTGGTGTCTCTTCTTATAATGACCTTAATGCTATCAGATCAGGGCCTCACCTTTATGACTTCATTAACTTTAATTACTTCCTAAATGTCTCATCTCCAGATATAGTCACACTGAGGGCTTGGCTTCAAATTTGAATTTGCAGGGGACACGGAGAGACACAATTCCACCCTAGGTGTATTCGCTTTTTATAATAATAATAAAACAGAGTAACTAACCCTATTTTTCATCATCTTATCTAATGTCACATACTTCTAGGCTTTCTTCCTAAATTGTTTCTAAAGATCTGGGAATATACTGAGTTAAATATACTAATTTTCTATATACTGAGTTAATAACTTAGAGGAATATTATTGTAGTTTAGATCATTTATCTGGAAACACCAATAATGAGACTAAGTTGCAAAAATAATACGTTAAAACCAAATTTTGTTAGTAGGAAAAGTGTACTGTGAAGAAGGCTAAATGCTCCCATAAAGAATAAAATTACTTTAAAAATATTGCAACATTAAGTAAGACACACAGCACATGCAAATTTCTCAGAGAAACTTGAGACAGTGAAATGTACCTCATAAGACATCCTTCAGGACAGAGGTTAACAATACTTACAACACAACAGACCTAGCAGTGTAGTGACTTGAAATATCATAATAATATATTAAGATTCCGGGCCCAGCGCTGTGGCGCAGCAGGTTAATGCACTGGCCTGAAGCGCCGGCATCCCATATGGGTGCCGGTTCTAGTCCTGGCTGCTCCTCTTCCAATCCAGCTCTCTGCTATGGTCTGGGATAGCAGTAGAGGGTCTCCCACGTTGTGCAGGGCCTAAGCACTTGGGCCATCCTCCACTGCCTTCCCAGGCCACAGCAGAGAGCTGGACTGGAAGAGGAGCAACCGGGACAGAATCCAGCCGGTGCCCCAGGCAGAGGATTAGCCTGTTGAGCCATGGTGGTGGCCTGGATTAAGTTTTTAACATCACAGCACGACTCTAACAGTTCCCCAAGTGAGCCATGGCGCCAACTGCTCCACTTCTGATCCAGCTCCCTGCTAATGCTCTTGGGAAAGCAGCAGAAAGTGGCAGTATTTGGGTCCCTACACACACATGGGAGACCCAGAAGGTGCTGCTTGCTCCTGGCTTTGGATTAGCCCAGCTCTCTAACACAGGACTGCAATAAGAAGAAGGGCTTTGTAGTTGCCAATAATACGGTTTAAATATAATAGAAAGAGGAAGTTGTATTCATTTCTTTTATATATATATATATATTTTAATTTTCTTTTTCTTTTTTGGCAGGCAGAGTAGACAATGAGAGAGACAGAGAGAAAGGTCTTCCTTTGCCGCTGGTTCACCCCCCAATGGCCACTGCGGCAGGCGCACCGCACTGATCCAAAGCCAGGAGCCAGGTGCTTCTCCTGGTCTCCCATGGGGTGCAGGGCCCAAGCACTTGGGCCATCCTCCACTGCACTCCCGGGCCATAGCAGAGAGCTGGCCTGGAAGAGGGGCAACCGGGACAGAATCCGGCGCCCGGACCGGGACTAGAACCCGGTGTGCCGGCGCCGCAAGGCGGAGGATTACCCTATTGATCCGCGGCGCCGGCTGTATTCATTTCTTATTGCTACTATAACAAATTACCACATACTTAAAATAACTCAAATTTATTAGTTTACAGTTCTAGAGGTCGGAAGATCAAAATGGTTTCCACCAGGCTAAAATCAAGCTGTCGGCAATTCTGGATTCCCCGTGGAAACTGTAGGGAATCTATTTTCGTACCTTTGTAGCATTTCTTGTTGCTTGCCTACCCCCGCCTCCTCTTTGAGATATCAGGGCAATACTTTCTAATCTCTGACTCTGACTTTCCTACCTTCTTGTTTCACTTATAAGGACCCTTGTGATTAGTTACATGGGGGATCCAAGACAACTTTTCCATCTCAGTTTCTACACTTGCCCTGTAACACGCCTTTTGCCATGTAAGGTGACATATTCACAAGTTCTGGGATGTAGCACATGGACCTCTGTGGCAGATCACTCCCCTACCTTCCACAGCAGGATCCCCTCTCCCAAGCACAAAGTGTCCTGTCCTGACTCTTAAATTTTGTCTAGTCATAGGCGACTCAGTGCAGAATTTTTATCAGACAAAAAGACAACTCTTGATTTCTTAGTGCTTTTTTCTTAATAAAAAATATATATAATATAAAATTAAAAATATATTGAAGAAGATAAAATATTCAGAAAGATAATTGAGACTTTATTTCATGAGAAATAGTCCTTTGAGATAAATACATTTGCAAATTTGCTGTGGAGTTTTGAGGCTAAATATATTTAGCTTTTTAAACAAAAGTGTTATTTTGGAGCCGGCACTGTGGTGTAGCAGGTAAAGATGCCACCTACAGTGCTAGCATCACATATGGGTGCCAGTTCAAGTCCTGGCTGCTCCTCTTCCAATCCAGCTCTCTGCTATGGCCTGGGAAAGCAGTAGAAGGTGGCCCAAGTGTTTGGGTCCCTGCACCTATGTCGGAGACCTTGAAGAAGCGCCTGGCTCCTGGCTTCGGATCAGCCCAGCTCCGGCTATTGCCACCACCTGGGGAGCAATCCAATGGATGGAAGATTGTCCCTCTCTCTCTCTCTCTCTCTCTCTCCCTCTGCCTCTCTGTAACTCTGCCTTTCAAATAAATAAATAAATCTTAGAAAATGTATTATTTATTTATTTAGGAGAAAGTCGGAGAGAATGCTTCCATGTGCTGGCTCACTCTCCAAATGCCTACAATGACTGGGGCTCGGCCAGGCCAAAGCCTGGATCTGGGAACTCAGTTCAGGTCTCCCATGTGGATGGCAGGAACCCAATTAGTTGAGCCATCACTGTTGCCTCCCAGGAAACTGGAATCAGGAGCTGGAGCTGGGTATCAAACCCAGGTTCTTTGATATGGGACTCAGGTATTCATCTGCTAAATGTACTTTTTTTTTTTTTTTTTTTTTTTTTTGGACAGGCAGAGTTAGACAGAGAGAGAGAGAAAGGTCTTCCTTCCATTGGTTCACCCCTCAAATGGCTGCTACGGCCGGTGATGCTCCAATTTGGAGCCAAGTGCTTCCTCCTGTTCTTCCATGTGAGTGCAGGGGCCAAGTACCTGGGCCATCCTCCATTGTACTCCCGGGCCACAGCAGAGAGCTGGACTGGAAGAGGGGCAACCGGGACAGAATCCAGCACCTAAACCAGAACTAGAACCCGGGGTGCCGGCGCCGCAGGCAGAGGATTACCTAGTAAGCTGTGGCGCCGGCCCGCTAAATGCACTTTTTAAATATAGGAAGTGGTTGTATATATAAGCAAAATCCAGTATGAAGATATTAGGAATCACAGTAATGAAAAATTATGTTTGTCCTCTCCATGAAGAACACCAGGTCTACTACATAAACCTGGACTCAGCCATTTATTGCCATAAGAAGTATCAACTGAATAAAACACAGAACAAGCCTATTCAGAAAGCTCAGCTGAGGAGGATAAAGAGAGTTAATAGCCAGACAGGGAGTTAATTTAAGAAAATGCCCTATTTATTATAGGACATAGAAACTAGCCACATGTTAAAAATAGAATAGATGAAAGTTCTTGTTTAAAAATAATACAGCTCAATTGAACCCACAAATTTTGGAAAAATGTCTTGTTAATTTAATAAAATTTTCTACTGTATTATTTCAGAAGAACGTGTTTCCCTATCTTAACATTTGGAAAATGGAGAAAGGACAGAGAAGACAATAGAAACCACCTTAATTTCATTAACTCCAAAATTTTGCTTCATTTGTCTATATTTTGTACACAAGCAAAATTAAGACCATTCTGCAAACTTTTTGATTTCCTTTTTATTTAAAAATTTATGTTTTTCATATCACTAAATAGATTTTCAAAATATAACTTTGATAATTATACTCCAAAACTCTTTATGGATATTCTGTGATTTGCATAATGTCTTAATATTAAGACTAGAATTATTTCCAAATTGTCTGTTATTAAAATGTTGCAATGACTATATCACAATAATTATACAAGATTTATTGATTCAACATTTATATTTCTATTAATAAAAGTAGAATCGCATAGTCAAAACACATAGACTCTTGTAAAAGTCTTTAAAAACATGTTTATTCATTACTGTTGACCTTCCACAAAGCAAATATAATGCCTGAGGCATTTTTAGCCTTTTATTTTGACAAATTGGATAATTGAATTTTTTGTACCTTATTTTTATCTAATAACCTAGTTTGGAGATCATTCTCTATCAACATATAAAGATAAATGTAATTATTATCATATTTGGCCGGCGCTGCGGCTCAATAGGCTAATCCTCCGCCTGTGGCACCGGCACACCAGGTTCTAGTCCCGGTTGCCCCTCTTCCAGTCCAGCTCTCTGCTGTGGTCTGGGAGTGCAGTGGAGGATGGCCCAAGTCCTTGGGCCCTGCACCCCATGGGAGACCAGGAGAAGCACCTGGCTCCTGGCTTCAGATCGGGGGGCGGGGGACAGGTGGTGAACCAATGGAAAAAGAAGACCTTTCTCTCTGTCTCTCTCACTGTCTACTCTGCCTGTCAAAAAAAAAAAAAAAAGAATAAAAAAATATATAATTATTATCATATTTGTACTTATCCCACTGTATGAATATACCTAGTATGTGTCATCCCTTTCCATCTCCCACGAAAAGGAAGGGAGCTAATGTGAGAGCTTGTCTGAGAGAGGCACTGACCTCCCAGGGAGAAATCTGAGTCTATAGGATGGAAAGAACAATGGATTAAAGGCATGGTGAATGAGAGCTAGGGAGAGTAGAAGACAGGAAGAAGAAAAAGGAATTACACAGTAAGAGAGAATAAAATGATGTGGCCAAGTCAGGGAGACAAAGATATGATTAGAAAAATGGAGGAAAGGAGAGTGGAGAAGTAGAGGAACTTCTGTTCATTATCATTATAATTTTATAATTTATAGGTTAATGCATGCTTTGTACATACACTCTCACTTCATGGTAACCTGTACAATAAATGAGTAGGATTTTGAGCCACATGACATCCAACCCAGATTTCTTACGTTATGAAACATCTTCGTGTTTTCTACTCTGCAGGTCAGATGGGCTCTGCTTTGAGGACCCTGAGATACACTATTTCTAAAAGGAAAGGTAGCACATCAGAACCAAGCAAGATTGAATATGAGCCTAGAGTAGGTTGCTACAGGGATACATCAGTGCTGTTCAAATGGTCAGGGAAAGCTGAAACTTGTTCCAGATCCTATCAATATAATCTGTCTGTTGAGATACAGCAGC
Organism: Oryctolagus cuniculus; assembly: GCF_964237555.1. NCBI lineage: Eukaryota > Metazoa > Chordata > Mammalia > Lagomorpha > Leporidae > Oryctolagus > Oryctolagus cuniculus. The sequence goes on from NC_091437.1 coordinate 116,499,110, forward strand.
AAGGGACTCCAGGAAGAACTGAAGTTACAGTATTAGAAGAGCAGTGATCTAAGTGACAAGGAGTTAGGAGCCAATAATCAGAGGCAAAGGTCTAACCCCTGGGGAGAAAGCATTCCATAGATTGTTGGGCACCCAGGAAGTAAATTCAAGAAAAGGTAGCAGCACCAGCAGCAGCAATCTGAAGGTTAATCAGGAACTGAGGATACGTGGGACCAAACACCCACTTATATGGACAGTGTAAATACAGGGGAGCGATAAAGCTGGGAGGACATGGGTCTATTTGCTACAAGAATATGAGCAGAGGCCAAATGCTTTAAATCATGGCTTTGGCGGAAATGAGGTTTTTGATCTGCTTCTTGCCCCAGTCAGAAATGGTAGAGATGCAATTCTGAGCCAATGCAGGAAGCCAAGGATTATTGTGATTTATTTCTATCTCAAATGACAGATTGTGACAATAAACTAGCCTATATTTGATAACCATAGTAGTTAGCATTTTAAAATGAGAGTTTACTAATTTATGTGAATTATCCCAATTTATCCTACAAGCAACTCTTAAAGCAGGTTCCACCATTATAGACATTTTATTGAGGTGGAAATTGAAACTCTAAGAGGTCAGGTTTCTTGCTCATCATATTACCAGCCTTAAGTGTTGGAACTGGAATCTCAGCTAGTCAGCTGCTCCTGAAGTCTTTGTTATTAAACATAACTGCCTCTCTAATACAGATAGAGACTGCATATGCTGGGAAATATGAAGCCATCTGCCCATACCCATGGGAGTGGGCATTACAATCTTAAATGTGGTTCTATTGCATTTTTTTTGACAGGCAGAGTGGACAGTGAGAGAGAGAGACAGAGAGAAAGGTCTTCCTTTGCCATTGGTTCACCCTCCAATGGCTGCCACAGCTGGTGCATTGTGGCCGGCGCACTGCGCTGATCCAGCGCCAGGAGCCAGGTGCTTCTCCTGGTCTCCCATGGGCTGCAGGGCCCAAGCACTTGGGCCATTCTCCACTGCACTCCCTGGCCGCAGCAGAGAGCTGGCCTGGAAGAGGGGCAGTCGGGACAGAATCCGGCACCCCGACCGGGACTAAAACCCGGTGTGCCAGAGCTGCAGGTGGTGGATTAGCCTATTGAGCTGCGGCGCCAGCCTTCTATTGCATTTTTATTATCATATTTATATTTTTAGTGATAGTCTGCCAAAGTCAGTTTTTTTCAATTCTTTCAGGATGATCTGCTCTTGAATCTGAAAAGTACGCTGCTCATTGTGACTACCTACTTCAGTTTTGTGTTTCTACCCCTTCTCTCACCTAAGGCTGTTTGCACTCTGTCATATATTTCAGCTGTCTTCCCTTCCTTTATTCTCTTCTCCTAAAGGTTTATACCTATTATTTAAATCACTTATTCCAGTCTCTCCATATGGCACATTAATATAATATTCTTTTCTTTTCAAAGATTTATTTATTTATCTGAAAGTCAGAGTTACAGAGAGAGGGGAGGCAGAGAGAGAGAGAGAGAGAGAGAGAGAGAGAGAGAAAGTCTTCCATCCAATGGTTTACTCCCCAGTTGGACGCAAGGGCCAGAGCTGCGCCGATCCAAAGCCAGGAGCCAGGATCTTCCTCCTGGTCTCCCACGTGGGTGCAGGGGCCCAAGGACATGGGCCATCTTCTACTGCCTTCCCAGGCCACAGCAGAGAGCTGGATGGGAAGTGGAGCAGCCGGGCCTCGAACCGGCATCCATATGGGATGCCAGCACTTTCAGGCCAGGGCATTAACCCGCCGTGCCACAGCGCCGGCCTCCATCACTTATTTTTAAACAATCCAAAATTTCACTGAATTTAAAATTTAAAAAGGAAGCTAATCATTCCAGTCTAACTAAGGACGTCAAGGACTACTACGATATAAGTTACAGTAGACTTGAAAATTTCAGCTACTATTGCTTTATAGGTTTTTAATTTGGTAGTATGAATGTTATTTAATACTTTTAACAACTAAAGTTATTGGGGCTTAGAAAATGGTACCCCAAAGTACAGTGCTCTGGTGGGCTGAGTATTTTGAATTAAAGGTCATGGGGAGGCTTCACAAGCCGCCTTAGAAGCAAATTCTCTGATCTCCTGAACTCCCATTTCCTCACCTCTTTTTTTTCCTCTGAAGCAAGTAACAGAAATCAGAATTCCTCTTTCCCAAGGCAGGTCACAGAAACTAGATACTCTCCCAAAGGAAGCAATGAAACCTAAAGAGGTCACTCTCTGCCTTCTCCCTTGGAGACCCTCACCCAGAGGAGTTCTGCTCCCATATTCTGGAGCAAGGAATGCTTCACAGACAGGCCAAGACAAATCTCAACAGCCAGCCTTGCTGTGTTTCCCCACCCAGTGTTCTGCCATTAGGTCACACCCTCCTGCCCATCACATTTCTGCATGCTGGCCATGCTTCATTGAACCTCAGTATAACAACAATTTTCTCTAGGTTTTAGTGTCTTCATTATTGATGTCTCCTCTGAGTAGTAAAACTTTATTAGTTTGCTGTGCTTTTCTCTTCTTAATCAACCTTTTGTTGTAGGCACGTTAGCTGTGACTCCTATGATGGAAGAGGAAAGGTATCACAGCTTTCTGTCACTGCAGTCTCTGTTCAAATAATTGTAAATTTTGTCATATAGTTTCCCTGGCAAAACTACCTTGTTGAATATAATAGGGAATATATAGAGAATTTCTAAATGGCAGAAATCAGTTGTTTGGGAAATTATTCTAATAAGCATGTTAACAGTGAGTGAAGCTTTTTGGGCACTGAATTAGGAAGTGAGAAGGCATCAGTAATGAGTCAAGAAATGACATTTTTCACTCTGACCAAGAGATGTGAGAAAAATGAGAAGAAGAAACATGAGTTTACCCTTTGTGAAATTCATTTATATGAATTTCTAAAATTCTGCTCAATTGAAATATATTACATAGCACTCATTCTTAAAATATAAAGGCTCTAGTAAAGCTTAAGGAACATGTATTGAATATAACATTCATTCTGTCTTAAACACATTTAGTGAATGAGTTTCCAACACCTGACTGGGATTTTCAGATATCCAGGGGCATCATTTTCTGTTTGTCTTGGCTTTACTTCTTCCTTTTATTCCACTCTCCTTTTTGAAGATTGGGGAGGTGTCGCTCCCCCTCTTCGTGGAGGAACGACACAGGACCCTGCGCTGTTCTTTCGTCTGCTCGGCCCTCCCCGGGTTTGCTGCTGGTTCTTCCCGGGTTGGCTACTATCCCTTCCACCTCCGTGGAAGGGCAGTTCCCCCTGGCCGCATTCCCCACTTCCGCAGGGGAGCGGCACACCGCCGGCTTTCTCGGGGGCTGCACGGGTTCCCTTCAGCTAGATGTTCCCCATAGATGTTCCTGGTGCATGTTGTGTCTCTCCTCCTTTATAATCCTCTTCCACCAATCCCAACTCTGCTACCCACACGCCGAGTACGCTGCTCTCCTCCAATCAGGAGCAGGTCCTACAGTTTATTGGTTGAACTGGAGGCAGCTGTGTAGACGCTGTTTCTCCCTTCTCAGCGCCATATTGTGGGAGAGCAGATGCATAGAATAAGTCTTAATTCCAGTAACTTAGTCTAGTCCGAGTTGCTCCCCACAGATCCCCCTTTCTTTTTATTTTTGGCGTTGATACGCGCCTGTCTTCGGTGCCCCGCGGCACACACTCTGCTCTGCTTGCTAGAGTTGCCCACAGGTGCTTACAAGCCCTATCAATCAGGCAAACCGAATCCGGGTCCTCTCTTCGCCATGTTGTGAGGAGGTTTTTAGGCGCTGATGCGTGCCTGTGTTCGGTGCCCTGCAGCGCATGCTCTGCTCTACTAGAACTGCCTGCAGGTGCTTACAAGCCCTATCAATCAGGCAAACTGAATCCAAGCCTTCTCATTGCCGTATTGTGGGGAGACTTATTGGTGTTGATTCGTGCCTATCTTCGGTGACCTGCAGCTCATACTCTGGTCGAGCTGCCTGCTGGTGCTTATCGCCTTACTAATCAGGCAGACCGAATCCAAGCCTTCTCATTGCCGTATTGTGGGGAGACTTATTGATGTTGATTCGTGCCTATCTTCGGTGACCTGCAGCTCATACTCTGGTCGAGCTGCCTGCTGGTGCTTATCGCCTTACTAATCAGGCAGACCGAATCCAAGCCTTCTCATTGCCGTATTGTGGGGAGACTTATTGATGTTAATTCGTGCCTGTCTTCGGTGACCTGTGGCGCATAAGCTGCTAGCTGCCCGCAGGTGCTCACCACCTCCCTAATCAGGCAGACCGAATCCAAGCTCTCTCATTGCCATGTTGAGGGGAGGCCTTATTTTTCTCTATTTCTCTATCTCCGGGCATTCCTGTCTCTCCTATTTTACTTCTATCTACCAGCATTCCTATTTCTCTCATTTTACTTCTAAACTTCTGTTTCTCTTATCCCTGCGGCTTCCCGGCGCCCGCCCCGAGGCTGCTTCTCGGCGGCTTCCCGGCTCTGAGCCGCTTCAGCCCGCGCTTCTCTCATCTGCGCGGCTTCCCGGCTTTGCGCGCGCACCACGGCCTCACACTAGCCCCACGTTCCCTATCTATTCACGCCCCATGCTCTCTCTGCACACGGCGGCTTCCACGAGTCACACAGCACAGCTCACGTTTCCGCCACCGGTATTCAGTCCAAGTTTCCCGGGCTAACCTGGCGAATTCAACCCAGCTCACGTCTGCACCCTTCGGCTTGGCTTCCCGTCCTTTACTCCCCGGGCTAATCTGATGGATTCCAACCTGGCGGCCCACATCTCTGCCTCTGGTTCCAGATTTTCGCCTTTTGCTCCCCGGGCTGACTTGAAGAATCCCAAGATAGCTTACGTCTCCGCTTCAGCCTGCACTCGCGGCTTCATCCTCCCTAACATATTTTTCTCTACCCGGAATGTTTCCCCAAGCTTTCCTCCAACGATATTCCTCCCTCATTTCTCCTGGCCTCTCCCCACAGTCCGCGTCCGAGTCTGTTTGTTCTAGCTTTCACTTTCGCTTTTGACCTTAAAGATTTCTCCCAGCTTCCCCCCGTAGTCCATAGTCCGTATCTGAGTCTATGCCTAGGCTTTCAATAGCTTCTTCCGGCACCCTTTTCGTCCGGCTTTTCCCTAGGCTGTTTGCTAGTCTCTCTCTCCGGTATTTTCCACTTCTTCCCGTTTCTTCCCTCCTAAGTTTCCTATCCGTCCTAAGTTTCCTATCCGAGTCACGTTTCTTCCCTCCTAAGTTTTCTATCTGTCCTAGGTTTCCTATCCGAGCTAGGTTTCCTATCCGAGTCACGGCACCATTATGTCGCTCCCCCTCTTCGTGGAGGAACGACACAGGACCCTGCGCTGTTCTTTCGTCTGCTCGGCCCTCCCCGGGTTTGCTGCTGGTTCTTCCCGGGTTGGCTACTATCCCTTCCACCTCCGTGGAAGGGCAGTTCCCCCTGGCCGCATTCCCCACTTCCGCAGGGGAGCGGCACACCGCCGGCTTTCTCGGGGGCTGCACGGGTTCCCTTCAGCTAGATGTTCCCCATAGATGTTCCTGGTGCATGTTGTGTCTCTCCTCCTTTATAATCCTCTTCCACCAATCCCAACTCTGCTACCCACACGCCGAGTACGCTGCTCTCCTCCAATCAGGAGCAGGTCCTACAGTTTATTGGTTGAACTGGAGGCAGCTGTGTAGACGCTGTTTCTCCCTTCTCAGCGCCATATTGTGGGAGAGCAGATGCATAGAATAAGTCTTAATTCCAGTAACTTAGTCTAGTCCGAGTTGCTCCCCACAGGGAGGAAAGATAGGCACATACAATTAGAACTCTTGATTTACACAGAGAGAAAGCTGTATACATGCTTTATTAGCCTGCAGTTTATGGAAAAGAGTGTCAGATGGAAAACTGGAATGGACATGGAAGGGAAACTTGGGAAGGCACTGGAGATAAATCCCTCTCCTGTGGTTTTGCCCAGAGGAATAATCATATCCTGACACAGAAGTATCATCTTCAGCAGATTCTATCTGAGCTAATGGCTTGCTTTTATTTGACACTGAAGTTTCTTCTACACATGGGAAACCAGGACCAGCCTCTGCTTCAAATTGTGCATCACACTGAGTCTTGTGGTAGTAAAGGAGACATGGAGGTGGCACATAGCATCTGTAGCACAGGTAGGACATTGTTTTTGGTTCAAGATAGCATCAATAAGCAAATATCCGGGAATATTCTGTTTATTTTGGAAATACTGCTACCTCTTCCAGAATATTGGCTCCTCATGTTTAATTCAGAAATCAGTGTCTTTGTTATCTTCTCAAATAGAGGATCCTTGAGCATTCTGAAGAGATTTCTACCCCCAACATACATAACCAGTTATTCTGTAGGACAGCACATTACTTATTTTCTTTCATAGTACTTAATACAATTTGTACTTGTCTACTTGTGTTTACTTGCATATTAACCAATATATTTATTTACTTGTTTGCTTTAATAGTCTCTTTTAATAAGAATATATCTGAGGCCAGTATTGTGGCATAGCAGGCTAAGCCTCTGCCTGCAGCACCAGCATCCCATACAAGTACTGGTTCTAGTCCCAGTTGCTCCTCTTTGATCTAGCTCTCTGCTAATGGCCTGGGAAAGCAATGGAAGATGGTTCAAGTGCCCTTGCACCCACTTGGGAGACCCAGAAGAAGCTCCTGGCTTCAGATCAGCCCAACTCCCTTTGTTGCGGCCATTTGGGGAGTAGAGCAGTGGATAGAAGACCTATTTCTCTGTCTCTCCCTCCCTCCCTCTGTAACTCTATCTCATGAATAAATAAAAAAATATTTTAAAAAATGATAATATACCTTTTTAGCTCTCAAATGTTTACTCAATGTTTATTGCAGTTCCTGGGCCATAAGAATTAATAAATACCAGTATAAAAAAATTAGTGTCATGCCTATGCCCAACAACCAGCCGAGTAGAGACTCCTGACTCTGGTGGGGAGAACTAACAGGCAACTGGGTGCTCATGACTGTGGGAGGCTTTTGTGCTATAACTGAAAAAACTGAGGCTGTGTGGGAGGGCTCATGGTGTGGCTGGGACTTTGGGCAGTCACTGTGGGGAGAATCCACATGCTCAGGGATCCCTGGTTACCTGGTGAGGAACACTGCTGGGGAATCTGAGCTTACACTGAAGACTGCACAGATCCTTTGTGTGGTCCTTGTGGCACAGCAGATGAATATTACATCCACTGAAGCTAGCGCTCATGCACTGGTCTCCTTTGATGAGAGGAGCTCAGCTGAGCAGAATAAACTTCCCCTCTGATAAAAAAAAAAAAAAGGAGGAGATTGACCATGCCAAATCTGGGTGTGTCAGCTTAGTCACATCCTTCACCCTGGAGAACTGAAGAGAGCTCTATGGCTACACCCACTATAAACCTTTATATATTCACTGAAAGCAGTTACTCCACTAATCTACAGAGGAATAGTACAAAGACAAAAGCTACCACAGCAAAAAACCAAAGAAACCAACAGTATCTCCACAAATGCACCAATTCAAGAAACAAGAATAAGGAAGACAACGTGATGCCCCCAAAAGAACACAACAACTGCATTACTAGATTGTGAATATGATGAGACTGGAGAAATGCAAGAAATGCAATAAAAAATTGATCATAAGATTACATAGAAGTAATCAGAAGCATATGCACAAACTATTGAAACCCATATAGGACATGAAAGAAAACTTCTCCCAAGAAATTGATATTTTTTAAAGAGAAATCAAATTGAAAAAAAGTATTCAAAAGAACAAATGAAAAATGTAGTGGAAAGCCTTGACAACAGAATCAGTGAAGCAGAAGAAAGAATATCTAACTTAGACGACAAAGCACAGGAAATTATACAGTCAGACCAAAAACAAGAAGAGGAAATTAGAAAACTAAAATACACTGTTGGGAATCCACAGGATACTATCAAACAACCCAACATATGGGTTCTAGGAGGTATTGAAGGTGTGGGGAGCAACCCGGACTAGACTAAGTTACTGCTACTAAGTTCTATGCATCTGCTCTCCCACAATATGGCGCTGAGAAGGGAGAAGCAGCTTCTACACAGCTGCCTCCAGTTCAACCAATAAACAGCAGGACCTGCTCCTGATTGGAGGAGAGCAGCGTACTTGGCGTGTGGGCAGCCGAGTTAGGATTGGTGGAAGAGGACTATAAAGGAGGAGAGAGACAACATGCACCAGGAACATCTAAGGGGAACAATCTACCTGAAGGAACACCTGTGCAGCCCCCGAGAGAGCCGGCCGGCGGTGTGCCGCTCCCCCGCGGAAGTGGGGAATGTGGCAGGGGGAACTGCCCTTCCACGGAGGTGGAAGGGACAGTAACCAACCCGGGAAGAACCAGCAGCAAACCCGGGGAGGGCCGAGCAGATGAAAGAACAGCGCAGGGTCCTGTGTCGTTCCTCCACGAAGACGGGGAGCGACAGAAGGCAGGGAAAGAGAGACAGGATTAGAAGGGTTTTTAGTGAAATAGTAACAGAAAACTTCTCTAATTTTGAGAAAGAAAGGGACATCCAAGTACAGAAAGCACATAGAACTCCTAATAGAAATGACCAGAAAAGATCTTCACCACAACAGATTGATATCAAACTCTCCACAGTAAAACATAAAGAGAAGATTCTAAAATGTGCACAAGAGAAATGCCAGGTTACTTTCAGAGGTTCTCCAATAAGACTAACAGTGAACTTCTCATCAGAAACCCTAGAAGCTAGGAAAGAAGGGCAAGATATAGTCCAAGTCTTAACAAAAAACCTGTCACTCCAGAATACTATACCTTGAAAAGCTCTCATTTATGAATGAAGGTGAAATGAAGACCTTCCATAACAAACAGAAATTGAAAGAATTTGTCACTACCTGTCAAGCCCTGCAAAATATGCTTAAGGATGTGCTGCACACAGAAACAAAGAAACATGATCATCACTACAAAATAAAGGAAGAAAATCTGCCACTAAAATTACAAAGGAATCCAAAGTAAAAAATAGGCATATTTTTGGAAAAATGGCAGAACAACGTCATTATTTATCAATTGTCACCTTGAATGTAAATGGCCTCAACTCTTCAGTTAAAAGATACAGACTGAATGGATTAAAAATCAAAACCCATATATTTTCTGCTACAAGAAACACATCTCACCAAAAAATATGCACACACACTGAAAGAGAAAGGATGGAAAAAGATCTTCCATGCTAACAGAAACCATAAAAAGAGCTGGTGTAGCCATCCTAATATCAGACAAAAAATAGACTTCAACAAAAATCATTAAAAGAGACAAATAAGGGCACTATGTAATGATTAAGGGATCAATACAACAGGAAGATGTCACTATTATAAATGTATATGCACCTCATTAGAGGGCACCTGGATATTTAAAAGAAATGTTAAGGGATATACAGGGATACTAAGCTGATCTTCTGTATATTAAGAGAATCAAAAATGAATCTTGATGTGAATGGAAGGGGAGAGGGAGTGGGAAAGGGGAAGGTTGCAGGTGGGAGGGACGGTATGGGGGGAAGCCATTGTAATCCATAAGTCGTACTTTGGAAATTTATATTCATTAAATAAAAGTTAAAAAAAGGGATATACAGGGAGACATAGACTCCCATACAATAATAATGGGGGACTTCAATACCACCCCACTTTCAGCAATGGACAGATCAACCAGACAGAATATCAGCAAGGAAACAACAGAATTAATTGACTCTAAAGACCAAATGGACCTAACAGACATCTACAGAATTTTTCATCCTACAGTTGCAGAATATACATTCTTCTTTCCAGTGCATGGAACTTTCTCTAGGACTGACAACATACTAGGCCATAAAGCAAATCACAGAAAATTCAAAAAATCAAAATAATACCATGCATCTTCTCTGATAACAGTGGAATGAAGTTGGACATCAGCAACTCAGGAGTCTCTAAGCATATGCAAACACATGGAGACTGAACAACATGTTCCTGAAAAACAGCGAACCTTGGAAGAAATCAAAAGAGAAATCAAAAAATTTCTGTAAACAAATGAAGATGACAACATAACATATCAGAACCTATGGGATACAGCAAAAGCAGTGTTAAGAGGAAAATTTACAATTGGTGCCTACATCAAGAAATTAGGCACCAAATAAATGAGCTATCAATGCATGTCAAGGCTCTAAAAAAAGGAAAAGCAAACCAAATGCGAAACTAATAGGAGAAAAGAAATAATTAAAATTAAAGAAAAAAAAATCAACAAAATTGAAAAAAATATAAAAGATAAGCTAAATGAAGAGCTGGATTTTATTATTATTATTTTTTTTATTTGACAGATAGACAGTGAGAAAGAGAGAGACAGAGAGAAATGTCTTCCTTCCATTGGTTCATCCTCAAATGGCCGCTACGGCCAGTAATGCTCTAATCCGAAGCCAGGAGCCAGGTGCTTCCTCCTGGTCTCCCACGTGGGCACAGGGGCCCAAGCACTTGGGCCATCCTCCACTGCCCTCCTGGGCCAAAGCAGAGAGCTGGACTGGAAGAGGAGCAACCGGGACTAGAACCCGGCGCCCATATGGGATGCCAGTACCGCAGGTGGAGGATTAACCAAGTGAGCCACAGCGCTGGCCCCAAGAGCTGGATTTTTGAAAAAAAAAAAAAAAATTGACACACCATTGGCCCAACTAACCAAAAAAGGAGAGAGAAGACCCAAATCAACAAAATTAGAGATGAAAAAGAAATGTAACAAATCAATCAATTTAATACATCGCATTAACAACCTGAACAAAAAAAAAATCACATGATTATCTCAATAGATGCAGAGAAAGCTTCTGATAAAATACAACACCCTTTCATGATGAAAACTCTAAGCAAATTGGGTATAGAAGAGACATTCTTCAAGCACAATCAAGGCAATTTATGACAAACCTATGGACAGTGTCCTTTTGAGTGGGGAAAAGCTGGAAGCATTCCCACTGAGATCTGGTACCAGACAGGGATACCCATTCTCACCATTGCTATTCAATATAGTCCTGGAAGTTTTAGCCAGAACCATTAGGCAAGAAAGAGAAATCAAAGGGATACAAATTAGGAAGGAAGAAGTCAAACTATCCCTATTTGCAGACAACATGATTCTTTATTTAGGGAATCCAAAGAACTCCACGAAGAGACTATTAGAACTCGTAAAAGAGTTTGGGAAAGTAGCAGGATATAAAATCAATACACAAAAATCAACAGCCTTTGATTACACAGACAATGCCATGGTTGAGAAAGAACGTCTAAGATCAATTTCATTTAAAATAGCTACCAAAAAAATCAAATACCTTGGAATAAACTTAACAAAAGATGTCAAAGATCTCCATGATGAGAAAGAAATAGAAGATACAAAAAAAATAAAAAAAATCTTCTATGTTCATGGATTGGAAAAATTAATATCATCAAAATGTCCATTCTTCCAAGAACAATTTACAGATTCAAAGCAATACCAATGAAAATAGTCAAGACCTCCTTCTAAGATATAGAAAAAAAATGATGCTGAAATTCATATGGTAACTAAGAAGAACTCAAATGGCTAAAGCAATCTTACACAACAAAAACAAAGCCATAGCCATCATAATACCAGATTTCAAGATATACTACAAGGCAGTTATAATCAAAACAGCCTGGTCTGGTACAAAAACAGATGGATAAACCAATGGAACAGAATAGAAAACACCAGAAATCAATACAAGCATCTACAACCAACTTATATTTGACTAAAAAGCTAAAACCAATCCCTGGAGCAAGAACAGTCTTTTCAGCAAATGGTGCTGGGAAAACTGGGTTTCCACATGCAGAAGTATGAAGCAAGACCCCTACCTTACATCTTACACAGAAATCCATTCAACATGGATTAAAGATCTAAATCTACAGCCAGGCAACACTGAAATTATTAGAGAACACTGGGTAAACCTTGCAAGACTTTGGCACAAAGAGTTTTTGGAAAAGACCCCAGAGGCACAGGTAACCAAAGCCAAAATTGACAAATGGGATTACATCAAATTGAGAAGTTTCTGTACTGCAAAAGAAACACTCAGGAAGGTGAAGAGACAACTGACAGAATGTGAGAAATTATTTTAAAACTATGCAACTGATATAGTATTTTAACCAGAAGATACAATGAGATCAAGAAACCACACAACAACAAAACAAACAACTCAGTTAAGGCATGGGCCAAGGACTTAAACAGACATTTTTCAAAAAAGGAAATCCAAATGGCCAACAGACACATAAAAATTGTTCAGGATCTCTAGCTCTCAGGGAAATGCAAATCAAAACCACAGTGAGGTGTCACCTCACCCCAGTTAGAATGGCTTTCATAGAGAAATCCACGAACAACAAATGCTGGCCAGGATGTATGGTAAAAGGTACCCTAATCCACTATTGGTGGGAAAGTAAACTGGTAAAGCCACTATAAAAGACAGCATGGAGATACCTCAGAAACCTAAATATAGACCTCCCATATGACCTAGGCATCCAATCCTGGGAATTTACCCAAGGAAAATGAAATCAGTTAAGAAAACAGTTATCTGCACCCCCATGTTTATTGCAGCACAATTCACAATAAATAACAAATGAAATCAACCTAAATGCCCGACAACCAAAGAATGGATAAAGAAATTATGAGATATGTACACTATGGAATAGTACACAGTGGTAAAAAAAATGAAATCCAGTCATTTGCAACAAAATGGATGAATCTGGAAAATATCATACTTAGTGAAATAAGCCAGTCCCAAAGGGACAAATATTTTTTCAAAATCTTAAAAACACACACACACAGGGTAAAGATGATCTAACAAGATGCAAGACAAACCTAATTCCTTCCTAAAACTGAAAATATATTAGTAAATTCTGACTTGGAGTTTTGTTGTGTGGTACTATATATTTATTTTGATGTAAATACACATGTAGATACAAAGAGTGTGCTTTATTTTCTTAATTATGCTTTCTCCTATTTTTCTTGTCATGTGTGTCCTTGACCCACATTTATTTTCCTATCTTTGAAATCAATGGATATGAAAACAATTCACTTCAACTGCACTAAAAGAAAACCAACTGTGTGAGTTCCCTGTAAGCAGCAACTGAATTGGCCTCAGCGATGAGACAGAAGAGGACAGCAGGATGTAGGTAACTGCAGAAAACATGCCCCAAATGAACAACACCTTTACCAGATCTCAGGTTCAAAGAGAAGGTACAAGTTCTTTTCTTATGTGAAATTTTTTTCTGATTTTCAAAATGTTTGGGGGCTAATGGAAAAAAAACCACAACCAAATATACTTGTACATAGCAACACTGTTTTTTACTTTAAGATTTATTTATTATTTATTTGAAAGGCAGAGTTACAGAAAGGGAGAGGCAAAGAGCAAGAGAAGTCTTCCATCTGATGGTGCATTCCCCAGATGGTGGCAGCAGCCAGAGTTGGGCCAATCTGAAGCTAGGAGCTAGGAGCTTCTTCCAGGTCTCCCATGTGGGTGAGGGGGCCCAAAGACTTGGGCCATTCTTTATTGCTTTCCCAGGCCATAGCAGAGAGCTGGATCAGAAGTGCAGCAGCTGGGACTCGAACCAACACCCATTTGTATGCCAGCACTGCAGGTGGCAGCTTTACCTGCTACACCACAGCACTGGTACTAGCCACACTGTTTTGATAGGTCAAACAAATATTGGACCACAGTCAGTCCTGAAGATGTCTGTTTCCATTGTAGTGGATAGTTTTCATTTTCAACTGACAGCATCTTAGAGCACTAACACTTGGGGAATATTAGGAATAATGACTGTCTCTCCAGTTTCTTTCACAGTAAATGTACTTAATACATACGCAAGTAGACTGAATACAAAACCACCTACACTTGGTTACTAAGGTTCAAAAGTTAGTTATTTATGTGGAGAGAAAAATTGAACAATAATCATTTACATATTTTGTAACCACATGCTTAACAATTTCGAGCACTTTCTCTGAGCTAGGCACTATGTAAAAATTTTATAATAATCACCCCACCAATCTTTATGATTTTTCTTTGCATTAATACTAACATTGTTCCCTAGCTTGTCCAAGAAGTTAGTAAGATGCAGAGTTAGTAAGGGCAAGAGTTATAAAATAATGCAATTCTGATACCAGGGCCATCTGTTAAACATTAAATTATTATTCTACAAACTTGTATTGGAGAATAGCAAACTCATAAGAAAGAACAAGAATCAATAATTTGTTTTGGAAGCAGCCCTGGTTTTGCACCAGTTAGGTAACATACAAAATAGTTATAATGCAATATGAAACCTTTTGAAAATCCTGGCATTCTATAGAGAAAGTGTAGATTGATTAAAAACAAACAAACAAAGGCACCCAAAATGATATGAAGGACTCAATTTAAGGCCTCAAGGGAAATCAGTGAACAGATGCATGCTCAGAATCAATCATGAAAATGGCTATTATAGCTGCTTATTATTATTATTAGCAGTTTATTATTATTAGAGCTGCATTATTTTAGAAATTAGCCTGCTTGGTCCTAATAGCAGACTTTTTGGATGGGAGAAACATCAGGACATTAGTATTAGAAGCAGAACTAATCAAAGCAAAACTCTAGATAATTCTAATATTCAGCCAGATTACTATTTCTACCTTAGATTATCTGGTGATATTCAAGCCAATCTCCTGAAGGTTCTGCAAAGGTGACTCCAGTACTCCAAAGAATTAGTAGGAATCCATGTGAATCATTCCCTCAGTCTCATTGGTTCATTTTTCTTTTTTTTTCTTTTTGACAGGCAGGGTTAGACAGTGACAGAGAAAGCAAAACAGAGAGAGAAAGGTCTTCCTTCCCTCAGTTCACCCCCAAATGGCCACTATGGATGGTGCGCTGCGCCGATCCGAAGCCAGGAGCTGGGTGCTTCCTCCTGGTCTCCCAGGACTTGGGCCATCCTCCACTGCCTTCCCAGGCCACAGCAGAGAGCTGGACTGGAAGAGGAGCAACCAGGACAGAATCCAGCACCCCGACTGGGACTAGAACCCGGAGTACCGGCGATGCAGGCAGAGGATTAGCCAAGTGAACCACGGCGCCAGCCTCATTGGTTTATTTTTCAAAAAAAAAATGTGTATCATATATTGGACTTCTGTATAGGATCTTATTTGTAAATTACTTTGTATTAAAAATAATTCAAAAAAGATGTTTTTAAATCTTTACATTCATTTTGATTTAAAATAGGAAGTCATGGTATAAAGAGGTGATTACAGAAACTTGATGACTTCAAGAATATACTGATGTAACATTCATCAGAGATCATGAAAATCCTTAAAAATGAGACTTTAGGCATTGGACACAGGAATGCTGCTGCAGTGCCACTTAGATCTTTATAAGTGTCCTAATCAATATTGTCATCTGAAATAACAGAAAAAAAAAGAGTTCATCTCAATATATCAATTAAGGTTGGGCATTTTTTCTAACTGATGGAAACAATTTGTAACCAGAATCCTACAAAAGAATGTAAGAAATGAAATATCTATGTCTTTGGAACTGTAAAAGAATTATAAAATGTATTTAAAAGTGAGGGGAGGGGAGAGAAACATCGACTGGCTTACTCCCCAAATCCCAATAGGCAGGGCTGGACCAGGTCACAGCCAGGAGCCTGGAAATCAATCCAGGTCTCCACGTGAGTGGCAGGGACCCAAGAACTTGAGCCATCACTTGCTGCCTTCCAGGGTAGGCATTAGCAGGAAGCTGGACTCAGAAGCAGAGTTAGGACAGGACCCATGCACTATAATATGGGATGGGGACATCCCAAGTAGCATCTCAACTGCTGTGCCAAATTCCTACCCCTCTGAAACCTCTTTCAATGCTAGGGAGAAGATGCTAGGGAGAGGGCAAGGGGAGGGGAGGGGAAGAGGGGGAAGGGATACTGAGTATGAATTTACTATAGTCACCACATCAGTTTCCACCACTTTGGTATTCTTTTTAATGCCAATAATTTTTTAGAGTTAGGAAAGGGAAAAATGCATACTTATTATAAAGGAAGAAGAGAAACAACTTAGGAAAAAGGATCTGGCAAAGGGCACAGAGGAAAAAAATGACAGATTTTAAAATGTAACTGAAAATACTTTAAGTATGTGAAAACAAAAATGAAGAGGCAGACTAGAAATTTAAGACAAAGAGAGAGAGTTCTATAAAATGTTCTCTGCATTCACTGGTATTCTATTGGTATAATGGTAGCCATTGGTTAAAAGCTTATCACAGGGACAAGTTCAGGTCTTTTAGTCTCCTAATAACCACTGAAAGCTGGTATGTTATGTCTGTGGAATATCGAGGACAAAATGTTAGTCAGTATCTCCACAACTGCATAATTTAAGGTATGTAAATAACTAAATGTTCCTTTATCTACTTGATTCATTAAAATGTTTATTAAATGACTTCTATGTGCTAAGTACTACATTAAATAATGAAGACAGACTGAAAGATGAGGAAGACAGGTCCAGTTGGATTATGCTTCATTATATTCAAACGCATGAAATAGAAGACAAGTGCAGGTACAATAAAGCAAAATAGGATGTTTCTAATAAGAATAAATGGATTAATGGTGAATGACTGTAGATAAGGCTAGCACAGAATGACAGCAGATGAGATTCTTCCAGTGGTGAGATACTATTCCCAAGGCAAAAAGAGTCGGAGAATTCAAGGCATTAAAATCCAGAAAGGCTAAAGATTGAAAGATTATAGCATGTGTATGCATTGAATAGGGCCTTAGAGAATTCTGCACTGTAAGAAATACAGTGGGATCAGTGCTGTGCGTAGTAGGCTAAGTCCTCACCTGTGGCACCAGCACCAGCATCCCACCTGGCTGCCAGTTCATTCCTGGCTGCTCCTATTCTGGTCCAGCTCTCTGGGCCATCTTCTACTTTGTTCCCCAGCCATAAGCAGAAAGCTGGGTTGGCGTAATCCAAACCTACAAGGTAGAGGAAGGAAAGCTCACTCTTCCTGAGCTGGGACATCTGTCTTCCCCTGTCCTCAGATGTTCATTTCCGGGTTTTCAGGCATTTGGACTGGAACTGAATACCACTGGTTTTCCAGCTTGCAGATTATATATTGTGGGGCTTCTCAGCCTCCATAATTGTGTGAGCCAATTCCCATAGGTCCCTTATATGTCTGTTTAAATATTGGTTCTGTTTCTCTAGAAAATTCCAATATACTGTGAAACTTGGGAGAAAGATCTAATTGTCACAGAGATGCAGTAATTGAAGCCATGGGAGTTGAAGTTGGTAGAAAGTGTATAGAGTGAAAAATGGACATGGCATAGAGCACTAAGGGGCTCAGCAAATTTCAGAGAGATAAGATTAAGAACAGCAAACACAAGGGAGAAAAAGCAGGAGGAGGTGTGTCAAAGAAGACAGCCAGACAACATCCAATATAACAAGTTTGCATATAATATTTCAGTGTTTGTGGAAATGGAATTAAAACATAAGTTTATTTTGGTGCAAAAACTCTTGAAATCCGTACACACATCAGGACTTCAAAAAGTTTGTGTAAAATGTATATAATGAAAAGACTATGCATACATTTCAAAATGTTTTTTAAAAGATTTATTTATTTGAAAGGCAGAGTAAGAGAGAGAGAGGGAAAAACAGATATCCTCCATTTGCTGGGTCAGGCCAAAGCCAGGAGCCTTGTACTCCATCTGCATCTCCCACATGTGTAGCTGGCCCAAGGGCCTGGGCCATGTTCCACTGCTTTCCCAGGTAGCAGGGAAGTGCAGCAGCCAGGATTGGAACTAGTGACCATATGGGATACCAGTGTTGCAAGTGGTAGCTTAACCCTCTGTGCCACAACCCCAGTCCTTCAAAATATTTTTGTACTAAAATAAACTCATCTTTTATTTTCATAATACATGTTTTACATGAGTTCTTTGGAAGACTCCCTCATGCACGTCTGTGTATGAGACTGGCTCTCACAATTGATAGAGACTGAGAAATCCCCAGATCTATAAACAGTAAGCCAGAGACTTGGGAAGGCCAACAGTGAGTTCCAGTCTGAAGGCCATCAGATTCCACAGCCAGAATGAACCAAACCAACGTTATTAGTTCAAGTACAAAAGCAGGAAAATGAAACAACAAAACAATGAAACAATTAAAAGGAAGTTAGGTAGGAGGAATTCCCCTTTTATCCTGGAGAGTTCCAATCTTTGTAAAACTTAATTTGTTTTTCAATTTTTGGTTGTTTATTTTCATTTTATTTGGAAGAGAGGGAGATTGCCTACATGAAACTTCAAAATGTACACCATGGTACATCAAATGCCTCTGAAAGTTTGTTTCTCATTGGGTTTTCATTGGGGCCAGTGTTGTGGTGTGGTAGGTAAAGCTGCCACTGCTGCTGTCAGCATCGCCTATGGTTGGTGGTTCCTGTCTGGGCTGCTCCATTTCCAACCCAGCTTCTGGCTAATGGCCTAGGAAAAACAGTGGAAGATGGCTCATGTGTTTGTGCCCCCTCCACCCATGTGGGAGACCCCGATGAAGTTCCTGGCTTTGGCCTGGCCCAACTCTGGCTGTTAAACAATCATCCAGAGGATATATCAGCTGAAGAAAGACATTGCTGTCTCTCACTTTCAAATAAATCAACCAATCTGGTTTTTTTTTTTTTTTAATTGTCTTTTTTCCTCAGGGCCTTCCTTCTCTGTCTCCAATTTCTAATTCAGAGTATGGTTTATTATGTTCCATCACTTTTACCCAGACATGAAATCCAAAATGTCTCAAGTTCTCCAAAAAAAAATTCTATTCACATAAAACATAATAAAACAGAATATTACTGAAATTCCAGGGTAGAGATAGTTTATATCAACTATCTCATGACATGTAAAATAGAATGCCCTCATGATTGCACTTGCTAAATCATTACTACTTTTCTTTTTAACCCAAAGATTACTTAAGAGCATTAAAAATTCCAAGTATGGGGGGCCAGCACTGTGACTCAGCAGGTTAAAGCCCTGGTCTGAAATGCCGGCATCCCTTATGGTCGCCGGTTCTAGCCCCTGGCTGCTCCTCTGCCAATCCAGCTCTTTGCTATGGCCTGGGATAGCAGCAGAAGATGGCCCAAGTCCTTGAGCCCCTGCACCCACATGGGAGACCCGGAAGAAGCTCTTGGCTCCTGGCTTTGGATTGGCGTAGCTCCGGCCGTTGCAGCCATCTGGGGAGTAAACCAGTGGATGGAAGAACTCTCTCTCTGTCTCTACCTCTCTCTGTAACTCTTTCAAATAAATAAAATAAAATAAAATCTTAAAAAAAATTCCAAGTATGCATTTTTTTTTCCTGTGTCAAAACCTCTTAGTTTTGTTATGTGGTCATTTGTGCTTTCTAGAACATTACTCAAGTATTCTTTGTAATCTAGCATACAATAACTTAGAATTTCTCCAGGCTAAATGAAAAAATGCAATTAAGGTAATGAAATAATCTACATTACACTCACACACTCTCTCTTCATTATTTAACTACCCATTTAGCCTTCCATTTAACTATTAAATAAATGTTGAAGTTAGAGTTCAACAGTTTTTGCTGGGTGTTCTCTTCTTTGCAAGATATTCAATGAATTTTTAGTTCATAAAATGCAATTTTAAGTGTACAGTGTTAATGAAATCTATTGGTTTACATCAGTAAAACTATCACCCATGTCAAGCTGTGGAACATTTGTTTTAGATGGATGCCACATTTACCACATAATCTCCTTAATGTTATATCTTGAATTGTCACATGCTTGAATTAACACAAATGTTGCTCTCTATTTCTGTGGCTTAGTTCCCACAATCCTTACTTTTATTCATGGTTTTATACAATTTCAGTATGCATAGTTACTCTGACTTTTGACCCTACCTGATAATTGAGATATTTATAACCAGTTTATAACTTCTGTACCTCAATGTATTTTATACCAATTTAAATGCCACCTGCCATTTTCCTTTTCCTGTATTTTCTTGGTCTTTTACCATTTCTTCTTCAATCAAAAAGTTGCAGGGTATATGTATATTCTATTTTTGTCTAACACATTGATGTTATATTGACTTAGATGAACATTACATAAGGAAGTAGCTATTGTTTTTCCCCAAGCAAAATGTACACAGAACAAAATTTTACCCAACTCATCTCCAACTAGTTTTCTTTTTATACTTCCAATATAAACATGGACAAATTTGGTACCTCTCCCCTTTTATAAGAAAAAAATAACAGAACCTGCACTTTCTAACTCTGTCAGATTACTATTTAGAATGCCTTGACTATACCTGTCCTGTCCAGTGACAAAGCTCTTTCATTTTTATTAAGAACATGCATATCTTTATGTACAACACTACATCATAAAACAGTATGTATTTGTTCAATATATTGAACATTTGGCATGCTTTTTCAGTTTAAAATTCTATCAACTGAAATTTTTGACATAGTTCACAAGTCTATTTTTATATTTAGTTTTACAGCCCTAACATAACATAATTTATACTTAATGCTCTTTGATTAGTTTTAATGGTCACCATTACTCTTCTATAAAATTGCCTCTCTACTCACTTCAATTGCTGTTCGCTGTTGGTTGCAGTAAATCATTCAGCAAATTTTTGAGGGAAGGCTCTTGGTTGACATACTTTGTTAAGCCCTGCCTGAGAATGTCTTCCAATTCCCTTTGTACAGAAACAACAACTTAGCAGGGTATATAATTCTTGGCTCAAAATTATTTTCCCTTAAAACTCTGTAGATATTGTTCCATTGTTTTCTGGCATTTAGAGTTGCAAAAGGAAATTCTGAAGTCAGCCTGATTTTGTCCCTTTTTAGGTAACCTGCTTTCTCTGTCTGGATACTTGTAAAACTTTTTCTTTATCCTCAAGATTTAAAAGCGTTATTAGGATATGTCTGGGAGTCGCTTTACTTTTGTTAAATTTTAAAGGTATCCTGTGAGCTTTTTCTACTTGTAGCTCTAGTTGGTTTTTCAACTCTAGAAATTTTTTTTTTCAATTAGCTCGTTAATTATTGTTGCAGCGCCGTTTGCTTAGTCCTGTTTCAGGTACTCCTATTCCTCAAAGATTGCATTTCCTGGCCGGACCCTCTAGGCCTTTCTTCTGTTGTCTTATCTTGATGCCTCCTCCCCTTTGCTTTGCATTCCGTGAGGTCTTCTCTTGCTGTGACTTTACTGCAGTAATTCCATTTGATGGCCAATCCGGTTTGCACACGTTACCTCTTTCAACTCCCTGACATTACCTGTTTTACCACTGAACCTAAGTCATTAAGCTCCTGCACTATATTATACCCAATCCTTTCAATATCTTCTATTTCCACCACTTCATCCATTTCGAGAGAAGACACTTTGTCGATTACTTGGCTCTGTTCCTTTCTTCTGAATGGCAGTTTTTTGACCTTGAAAATAATAAACAGAACTTAGTTCCCTGTACCTTGATTAATGCAACCCAATGATGTCTACTGATAATTACCCACGATTAAAAAAAAATGTTTTACGTTCCTTTCTTACCTTTTCAATAGCTGTCCTTACCGATGGGGGCCAAAAGCAAAGATTAAAGGTCACTTAGCACCACACAAAATAAACTACCAAAATGATTTCCTCGACGTCATCTCTGCGCGCCTCACGCCAGAGCCAATAGCCTAGCGCGTAGCTTGATTGCAGCAGGGCGCCCAGCGCTTCATTCAATCACCAGGCTGCAAACTCCAGCCACACCTCCGTGCGCCCTCACTCTCCTCCCCTGCCACTCCTCCCCTCAGCGCCGCGCCACGGTCGTGCGCACGCGCAGAATTCCATTCCGGTTACTCCTCATCCCAATGGCTCGGTGTAAGTCTGGTGCCGCCTTGAAGGCGGGGCTGACGTCCAGCCGTAGCCAATGGGGCCCCGGGTGAAGGTTGAGGGTTGAAGGTGCCTGCTCGCTGGAACTGCAGCTTCCGTCTCTCGCGTGTACTGGGCTACCTGGGCGTCATGGAGGCAGTCTCGACAGAAGAACTTGATGAAGAGGAGCAGCTGGTGAGAAGGCATCGTAAAGAGAAGAAGGAGTTGCAAGGTGATGGGGGAGGAAGTGGGAATCTAGACGTCTCCCGGGCCCTGGGCAGGGCGCGTGGCGGGTGGGTTCTGCGGATTCGGGAGCGTGTACTGATCTGGATCCCCCAAGACTGCCCCCAGAGCAGCAGGTGGTCGTTTTCTCCCTGCTTCCCCTCCTGCTTCGGCTGCCTCGTAATTCCTCAGCCCAAGTTTCTTCAGAGGCCTGCCGCTTACTCCTCGCCGCCCGATGTCCTCACCTCGGTTTGGAGGGCTCAAAAGGGATACTTAAAAGACTGGGACCTTCAGCCAATTTGTTTTTTTTTTCTCCTGTGTCGCCAAACAATGCACATAAATTCAAGGTTATGTTACTGAACGTATTTTTTTCTCAGCTTCATCTGAGCCCCCCCCCCCTTTTTTTTAACTGTGATGGCTCCTTTTGCTTCCATAATTTATTCTTTTCTATACCCCCTCCCTTTATCATTCCCTTATTGATTCCTGTTCACCATTTCCTTACTCTTGAGTTTCTGACATAATGATTTGGGTGATTTTGCAGCCAAAATTCAGGGTATGAAAAATGCTGTTCCCAAGAATGACAAAAAGAGAAGGAAGCAACTCACTGAAGATGTTGCTAAGTTGGAAAAAGAACTGGAACAGAAACACAAAGAGGAACTAGAGCAATTGAAGCTGACTTCTAAGAACAAGGTATGTGAAAAATGTTCGTCTTTGCCTGCAGCATTTGAAAACATCGTCTCCCTCTGTTAAACTATTGATGTATAAAATCATAATTGGTAGAGAAAAGAATATCACCTTTCATGAGTATTTTTGTGACCAGGTTTACCTGGTAGTGTTTTTGTATGAGAGATCAGTGAAAGGAGTACACCTTTTTTTTTTTTTTTTTTAACCTGTTTACTTAATGAAAAACCAGCAGATTGATATAGGGTCTAGAGGAAGCTTCACCAAATGGAAGTTGGAAGATGAGACTTCTGTTTGCAAAATTGCCACTGGAACTTGGACAAAGTTAGCTAATCTTTCATTAGTTCACCTTTCATCACATATAGTGTGACAATACACATACCTCTGCCATCTGATCCACAGATTCTTAAAAGAAACAAATTCAACAATAAATGTAGGAGCCTTTTTTTTTTTTTTTTAAGATTTTATTTATTTATTTCAAAGGCAGAGCAGCAGAGAGGGAGAGACAGAGATCTTCCATTCCCTGGTTCATTCCTCAAATGGCTGGAACAGTGAGGTCTGGACCAGGAGCCAAGAATTTCATCCTGATCGCCCGCATGGATGGTGTGGGCCCAGATACTTGGGCCATCTTTTATTGCTTTCCAGAAGCATTAGCAGGGAGCTAGCTGGGTTGGAAGTGGAGCCTCCAGGTCTCAAACTGTACTTCAGTATGAGATGCTGGAATGGAAGGTAACAGCTTAATTAATCTGCATCATATCAGGCCGAAATTATTAATTTATTTATTTTATGTGAAAGGCAGAGGAACAGAGATGGTTCACTACCCAAATGCCACCAGTAGAAGGTGCTGGGATGGCCCAAGGTGGGAGCTAGGAAATCATTCTTAGTCTCCCTCCGGAGGTGTGACCCAACTGAGCCATCACCTGCTGCCCCCCAGGATGTGCATTAGCAGGAAGCTGGAATTTGAAGCAGAGCCAGTATTTGAACCCTGGCACTCAGATAAGGGATGATGGCATCTTAACCGCTGGGCCAAAGGCCCACCCCGAGATCATTTTTAAATTATAAAAGTACTTTACGAACAAGTTATAATGAATGAGATTTTATTGATGTTTCTTGGTATAATGAAAGTATGCTAACTTTCATCATTTTAACTACTGTTTTTTCATTGTTTATGTATGTCGTGTGTGTGTGTGCATGCGCTAAGTACTTTGTTTAGCATATTACATGCATTATTTCATTTAATCCTCAGTAACATTGAGGCATTTCCTAAGAAATGAGTGTAGATGATCCCATTTTCCAAGTGGGAACAGGCTTAGAGAGATTAATAATTTTTTGTCTCGAAGCTATAAGAGCTCTTCAGTGCCAAAGGCATAGTTAAAAATCAGAATGATCAGGGCGTGAATACTGAGTTCCGTAATACTTTGTATAGTGAGGTATTTTATGGCATGGATTTGGATATGAAGGATGATAACCTCTACAACCTCATTCTACATTTGATAGAAAATCCTTAGGTCTATGCTAAATCATATCTGGCATAATTACATTTTGTTTGGCTCACTTTTGGTCTACTGTTGACAGGGAGATCAGCCTGTCTACTGGTTTACATTGGTCCTGTAAAACTTCGTCTCTTTCTTTAACTGTTAGCTTCGTCATCAAGCTCCTTGGCCTACCTTGCTTTTATTATACTTAATCTTCTTGTAACATGACATGGTGCTATAGGTGTTTAATTTTGTTGTCATGATTGTGGTATTGCTAATTGCTTCTCTTTTCTGATCGTAAGATTGTTTTGTTCGCTTTCTCAGGCCTTTCAGTTTTCAGATATTTTTCTTAGTCTTTCAACTATGAAAATATTTGATTCCTAAGATATGTATTTGCCAACTGTTAAAATACAAACTCTCATTCTACTTAGAACTATAATCTTTTCATTAACTTAAATTGGTTTTCTTTCAGAATACTGCCTAAATTCCATGCCATTGCTTTTGTTTTCAGTTGCTTCTCTGTTGTATCCTGCCTGTTGTCAATATGGCAGTTTGTGAATTTTAACTGATTCCTCTGAACAGCTTTAAAAAAAAATTGTTTATTTGAAAGACAAACTCTCAGAGAAGGGGTGGGGCAGGAGAAGGGGGAGAGGAAGGTAGATAGATCTTCCATCTGTCGGTTTACTTCCCCAAATGGCTGCAACAGTTTCTGGACCATGCTGAAAGCTGAAACCAGTGGCCAGAAATTCCATTCAGGTCTCCAACATGAGTGATAGGGGCAGAAGCACTTGGACAATTGCCTGCTATCTTCTCAGGCACATTAGGAGGAAGCTGGATCAGAAGCAGAACAGTATGGGACCTGAACCAGTATGCTGTTATGGGATGTAGTCATTACAAGTAGGAGCTTATTAACCTGTGACGTGCCACAGTGTTGGTCCTACTTCAAAAAATCTGAAGATGCCTTATTTCATTAAAGTTAATTACAATGCTTTGAAGTCTTTTTCTGATTGTTATTTTGATTGTTTGGGACGTAACTTTTTGAGAGCTCTGTCTCTGTGTATTGGAGGCCTTGATTCATTTTATGTATGTGTCATACTGAAAACGAGCTTAACATGCAGCAGACATTTGGCCTTGTGTTTAAGATGCTGGTTGGGATGCCTGTATCCCAAAGTGGAGTGCTTGGGTCCTAGTCCTGGCTCAGCTCACGTTCCTGCTAACGCACACCCTGTGAGGCAGTAGGCAATGGCTGTAGTAGCTGGGTCCCTGCTTCCCATGTGGGAGACCTGGATTGAGTTTCCAACTCTAGGCTTCATCTTGGACTAGGCTTGGTTTGGTGGGCATTTAGAAAGCTAACCAATGAGTGGGAGCTCGCTCGCTCTCTCTCTGTCTCTCTCTCTCTCTGCCTCTCAAATAAATATTTACAAAAATATTTAGCTTAAATTAAAGTTGTAATAAATACTAGCTACTCATCCTGGTAGTAGACCATCATCTTTTGTCTTATTTCAGCAAACAGGTAATAGCTACTTGAATATTAGAATTCATTGTAGTATCTAATGATGTTATATACATTAACTGTATTTTCTGTAGTTATCAGTTTGTATATAGGAAAGAATAGGAAAAGCTCAGCTTGTTACAAGGGCCTCGAATGATTGCTCATCAGCTCTAGCTAATTAAGGCAGAAGCCTCTGCTGCCACATTTGAAGTTATGAAAGTAGTAGTGCAGTGGACTGAAGCAGCACAGGATCTATATGTTATACAGATTAAATATCCCTAATCCTAAATCTGAAATCCTCCAAATTATAAAACTTTTTAATTTGCCACAAGTAGAAAATTCAACATGTGACCTCAGATGAAGGGGAGTTCACGGTTAAAATACAGGTGTACTAAAAATATTATGTGAAGACTCCATGTATAAGGTGTATATCACTCATGAAGGGATTTTGTTTAAATTGGAGCCCTGTCCCTAATATATCTCAATATGTATTTGTAAATATTTCTAAAACCTGAAATCCAAAACACTTCTAGTTTTAAGCATTTTAGATAAGGGATAGTCAACCTATAATGTCAACATTCAGAAAACAGAAGAGTGAAGAACTGAATGAGTTGGCACTGACAGGAGGGAATATTTAGATTATTGCAGTAAAAGGAAGGAAAACCTGCGGAATGAGTATCATCTTTGAAGAACTACAGGGACACTTCTCGAGTATCTGACAAAGTCTGACGTAAAAATGAGAAAACAGACAAAACCATGTTGTCTAATACCATGTCTGGTGCTGTTACTGAACTTTCAAATATAGGATTGGGTATATTTGTGAATTTCAGTAATAATTTAGTAATCTAATACTTTCATTAATAAAAGTACTTTCCATTGACATGTTAATGCTTTTTGTTTCCTTCAGATAGATTCTGTTGCTGTTAACATTTCCAACTTGGTACTTGAGAATCAGCCACCACGGATATCAAAAGCACAAAAGAGACGGGTATGAAAGTCATGTCACCAGTATATAAGTTCGTGCTATGTGCTCCGTATCCCAGGTGTTGCATAGAAAGGGAAGAGGAATAAAAGAATGGAGTTTCTTGTCAAAAATTTGAACTGACATTTATTAAGCACTTGCTGTGTGCAAGATGCTATACCAGGTTGCTTTTATCTCATTTTCTCTGGATAATAATCCTGCGAGAAGGATTTTTTTATCTTCATTTTATAGAGGAAAAATATGACTGAGACAATATAAAAAAGCGTGTCTAGCTTGAAGTTTACATAGAAAGTGATAATGCAAAGGATTTTTTTTCTTTTCTATTTACAAATATATTATTCCAGACTTAGTTCTGAATCTTCAGAGTGTGGATCCAAGTGATTCTAATGTACAAACCTGGTTAAAAACCATAGTATTGAGTAATAGAAAATAGATTGGAAGTTAAACAAGATACATATGTATATATAAAATTCTCAGAGAAATATGTAGCTTTATAAAGAAACTAATTTGTTGGAAGTAGCAAATTAATCAATTCAGTATTATGGAAATGAGATTATATAAGTAAGATCCTTTCAGTTTGCAAGAGAAAAAAAAGATTCAATTTCATTCTTTTTAGTCCCAGGGATTATTTTACTAGTATTTGATATTTTCGAGCAATTGAATGCATATTTTAAAATTAGCTTTGCATCTTATCATTTAGTAGTACATAATATAGTTGAGTATGGAGTTTAGTGTCAGACAGTTGAGTTTTTAATTTTACTTACAGTTTTACCTTCTTTAAGCATCAATTTCACATCTATACAAAGGGGGAAAATAATACCCACTTCATAGAGTTATACGTATTAAATAATATACTATTGCCAGCATTTCTAACATAAGCCCTGGAAAACTGATGGATCAATAAATGCCAGTGTTTTTTACTATGTTAAATACTGCAGTATATCTCTAAAAAAATTAAACCCAAGAGCAATGTCTTTTATATTTGAAATTTGGTTAAGTTGCAAATAGTCAAACATTTCTGGTGCTTGTATAAAATGTTATTTTTAATTAAATATTATGTGAATTTCCTGGAATCATGAAATTTAGATTGCACAGTATCTTACAGGTTGTCTAGTTCAACTCTCTGCTTTTGATATTCATTCTTTTTTTTTTTTTTGGCCCTGCAAAAATTGTCATCTAGCTTCCATAGATCAAAGCTGAAACATAGATTTTTTGTGTGGCAGTAGCATAATAAGATAATTTTTGGAATTACTTTTACTTAGTAATTGATACATCTTATAGTAGCGTATTTAATTCTTGAAAATGTACGGATGCAATTCCCTCTTGTCTTGATTCAAAGTTGGTTATCCCCACTTGGACCCTTGGGTAACAAAACAAAAACAAAACTCCCTGTCCTTACTCAAAAATTTTGTTACTTTTTTCCTAAATGAAACTAATGCCTTTTCCAGTGATGCTCAAAAAATTTGGTTATCTTTTTTATAGTCAGCTGCCCTAATAGTTGGCAGAGAAAATACACTAGAAATTATGCCCTAAATTTCTTATTATTTTGTTAAATTAATGGGATTCTGGAACAGAACACATACACTATAAAAATATACTGCAATATAAAACATACTTTGTTTATATTAGAAACAAAAAGGTTATAATATATAAGAAAATGGAATCTGAAAACAGGGTGAACAACTGGGTATTTCATTATTTGGAACTTATCTTTTTGCCAAAGGCACAAGGCATAAAGGTCAATTAACTAGAAGTGTTTCTCTTTAGGAAAGATACATACAGCTCTGGAAGAAAAACATGACAGAACCTTGTATAGATTATTGTGAGAGCATTGTGGAGCATTGTTGAGCGTATCTCTTATTTTTAATCTAGAAAAACATTGGCATATTTTATGTAATTCAAAGAACTTAGAAGATTTTTGGTGTGATACAAAGAGCCCAAAGTAGAACTTAGAAGAACTGAGCTTCAAAACTGGAATTTGAGAACTAGAATGAGATCCAGTTCACTTTATGTTATAAATGAGAAAGATTAGACAGGTAGTTTCAAAGATATATTGAGAATTCCATACAAACCCAGGTTTAACATCCTTCTGAGTTTTTCCTTTATGTCAATACAACTCTAGTTTCACCAATGGTGTATTTTGAATTACATACTATTTTAATCTTCTTTATATTTTCTTTAGATTTTATTGGTGCCATTTTATCTCCAGTACTGTGGTTGTAAAAACCAAAGTGCCTAGTGCTACTGGGAAACCATACATTGCTAGGAAAAAAATAGAATGAGTAGAATTAGTATTCTAGAGGCTTACATGGTTTTGCAGGTCCCCTCTTCCCATAAATAACCATTAACTGCAGCTCCCATGTGCTCTGACTTTTATTCTGATTCAGGTGCCTGCATAGAAGTGTTACCCTTGGTCCCTGCTCTGCTGTAACCAGCTGTGTGGCCTTTGGAAATCTTTCTGCGTGCTGTTTCCTCAGAAGAGGAAAATGAGGGGGTTTGGATTAGATGATTTCTAAGGTGCTTATTCTTCCTCTCCCCTCTAAAACTGCTTTTTATTTAGTCTTTTGTAAAGTAATAGTGCCAGCTTGTGTTTTTAAGAGTTTAGGTCTCTGTAATCCACAGTTGTAGGTATGCAGTAAAATAAATTTGTTACCTCTGTCATGGTTAGAGTTGGGAGAGAAAAAATTACCTAAAGAGACTTAGGTTTTATTAGGAAGCTATTACTGCTTTTGACTCAGAAAACTTACGAATCACTCAAGGTGAAGCCTAGCATGACACATAATGTGCAAGTAGTACAAATATTTGGCAATAAATTTAATTGAAGTTTGCCTACCTACCTATTTGTGTCTATTTCAAAGAGGAATTAGATGGGGTTATGAGAGTCTATTTTTTCCCTACTCTTGTTTGTGAAATCCTTCACTGTACTTTACTACTAATGAACTCTTTTTATTCTCATAATTGAAGAGCAGTTCCCCCCAAGTGTACAAGTAAAACGTACTCATGGTAAGCAATCTTCTAGAAAGAAGCAGAAAAGCACAGACACACACACACCAAAATAAAACAATCTATTTTATAATTCTCTCCTCCAGAGAAATGCACAAATATTTTGTGTATATATTTCTGTGTGTGTGCTGTATATGCATGGATTTAATATATATTAACTGTATAGCTATCTTGTTTTGCCCCCAGCATTATGTCTTTGGCACTTTTCTCTGGTATCCTAGCTAGCTAGCTCTTTCAGTTGTTTTTAGATATAAAACATACATTGCTTTCTGGTTTTTAATCCTTACTAGTTGAGCTGTTGGGAATCTCCTTCCCCAGCCTTCCCATCCCATCTCCTGTCATCCTTCGTGTCACACATTTCTCGCTGACTTCACCCCACCTCATGCTTGTGTATGCTACTGTGGAAAGATCTCTTAAGACACTTGAATAACAAAAGCAAATCGCAGGATGTAATATATATCATTTTTATTACAAAACATTTTCTGTGAGTTTTACTACAGTATGTATTTATTAGAATACATGGAAGAATAGTCTAGAAGGATCTATACAAAACCTCTGGACTGGGCATGGTAATGGCACTGATCCTTAAAGGGAACTTTAGTCTATCTGTAATGTAATTTTTTATAAAGGTGAATGTTTTTATCCTTTTATTAAATATGTGTGAGTGTAAATACACACAGTTTATTTAAAACTAGATAAAAAGTGTGCCTGCCTATACCCCTTGCCTTTTTTTTTTTTAAGGATTTATTTGTTTTTATTTGAAAGAATTACAGAGAGGGAGAGAGATCTTCCATCTGCTGGTTCACTCCCCAAATGGCCCCCTTCTTGTGACCTTCTAAAAGCTTGCGAATACTGATGTCTCACTTGGTTTACCCAGAAGCTTGGTTTATCCAGTGCTTAAATATGATAATGTTGTGCTTTAAAGTCTAGGATAACTTAGTCTTTCAGTCTTGAGATATTACTCTGAAGTCAGTAAATACAAATTTTAGAAATTGACCTATAATTTTTACATACTCTTCAAAGAAGGATTCAAAGTCTTTCTTAAGTACTAGTACAAAGCAAGGTATAAGAAACACACAGATGAGTAAGACAGTTGTCTCTTAAAGTAGTTCATAGTGTAGACTTTTCTTTCTTTAAGATTCATTTAATTATTTGAAAGAGTTATACAGAGAGAGGGACAGACAGAGAGAGAGCTCCTCATCCTCTGGTTCACTCCCCAAATGGCTGGGCCAGGCCGAAACAAGCTCCTGGGTCTCTCCCGTGGGTAGCAGGGGCCCAAGCATTTGGGCCCTCTTCCACTGCTTTTTCCAGGACATCACTAGGGAGCTGGATTGGAAGTGAAGCAGCATGGACTTGAACTGGCCCCATACGGGATACTGGCATTGCAGGTGGTGGTTTAATCCATTAGACCACAATGCCAAACCCCATTGTGTAGAAAATTATACAAGTGATGAGATGATCAATATGATCATGCTTGTGGGAGAAGGGAGAAAAATGCCAAAAAGTTTTGAGAATATTACATTTCAGTCTCCTTAGTGAGAATGAGCCTAATCACTATATGAATTAATTGTTCTACATTGTCTCCTAGGACAAAAAAGCTGCACTGGAGAAGGAGAGAGAAGAAAGGATAGCAGAAGCTGAAATTGAAAACTTATCTGGAGCCAGACATATAGAAAGTGAAAAACTTGCTCAAATATTGGCAGCTAGACAATTGGAAATTAAACAGATTCCGTCAGATGGCCACTGTATGTATAGAGCTATTGAAGATCAACTGAAAGAACAGGATTCTGCTGTGACTGTGGCTGCATTAAGAAGTCAAACCGCTGAATATATGCAGAGCCATGTGGAAGACTTCCTGCCATTTCTAACAAACCCTAATACCGGAAATATGTATACTTCAGGTGATATATTTTTCTTTGTCATGTTGCTGTTGGTGGTTGTGGCTGTGGTTGTTTTTAATAAAGTGCTTCCTGGGATTGAGCATAAGAAAAGCCTGTATGGTCATTACAGGAAAAAAATCACAAAATTTAGGCAGAATTATTTTCTGTAATTTTAATAGGTGCTGATACATTTTGTTTCATTAACATCCCTTAAGTATGTAACCACTTTGTGGTTAAAATATATTAATTGGTTTTATAAGATAAAATAGTAATAGTCTTAATCATTGCTATTAAAAAAAGAATAGTATAAATTCATATTTAACAAATTAAGCATATAGGAAGGTAAACTTTGGCCAGTCTCTGAAAGTATACAAGAGGTCTTCAGAAAGTTCATGGAAAATATATATTATGAAAAACTGCATGAATTTAAAAAAATTTTTGCACCAAAAAAACTTATCTTTTAATTCCACTTTCCATGAGCTTTTTGAAGTAACCTTATATGATGGGTCTGAAAACCATAAGCAGAGAATGCTTAGGAAAACTAATTCCTCCTTTAATATTTTACTTTAGGAGATTTAATTTTATTCTCTCTAGAGCATAATTATAAAGATTGTATTGGCATAAAGTATGATTTTTAAGACCAGAAACCTGCTTTATTCTCTCTAGTACTTCTGACAGTTATGACAAAATGCATACCTAGCAATTGAGGAAAAAGCAAGTAAAATTCTGAAAGGACTTCCAGGCAGTCAAGAATAGAATAGAGGAAAGTTCATCTTTGGGAGAATGTAGCAGGGTTGGCACTATCCACTGGGAACAAGTCATAAGGCCAGGACAGATTGGGCAGGGGAAGGTTCAGGTTGACTTTCCTTTGATGGAGGCTGTCCTCATGAAAGGAAGGTACGGCATGATACAAAATAGGTAAGAGTGAGCACTGATTGTCAGTTAGGTCTCCTTTAGTGTGTATGGGCTAAGGTATCTGTTGAAAGATATCAAGTATTTACTGCAGACGTAACTAATTCTATAGACAATTTATTTTCCATAGGTGTCATGTTATCAGTGTTAATATATCTAATACATCTGTTTTAGATCATTGCTGTTTTGTTTTTTTTTTTTTTTTTTTTTTTAAGATTTATTTATTTGAGAGGAAGAGACAGAAAGAGGGAGAGACAAAGGTCTTCCATCCACTGGTTCACTTCCCAAATAGCTACAACAGCTGGTGTTGAGCCAATCTGAAACCAGGAACCAGGAACCAAGACCTTTGTCTGGGTCTCCACATGGGTGCAGGGGCCCAAGCACTTAGGCCATTTTCCACTGCTTTCCCAGGCCATCATCAGGGAGCTGGATCAGAAGAGGAGCAGTCAGAACATGAATGAGCGCCCATATGGGATGCTTACTATGCCACAGTCCTGGGCCCATTGCTATGTTTCAAATTGCCAGAATTTGCTAGGGCCCATGAAACATTTTTCTGTATCTCTTAACATAAAAAATGGCTCTTTTATAATGTATTTTCAGAATGATCATTAAAACTTCTCAGTGCTGCTAGTTGTAGGGCATTTGTGGTGAGTCGGAGAAAACTCAAACGACTTAGTTATCTTTATTCATTCAGGTAATGGTTACTGGAGGTCATGGTGTGCTAGACACCGAGTATGTGAGACATATTTAGGACATACTTTTCTTCTAGATTGCCCATATTTCCTCTCCCATCTCTGATGTTTGTGGCCAATTTTAAACTTAACATGCTATATAAAAAGATGTGTATATAAGCTATATCCATTGTAAACTCTGATTAGGTCTTTTATTTTTCCTCCCAGAAGCCCTTTCTTTGTAGAAGTGGTACTGATACAAATCATGTAAGTGCTTCCAAAATAACAAGTGGCGGCACTATTTGATGCTGTATCTCTGGTGAGAGTTTCAACTCATTTGTACATCTGCCCTGATTTCCTTCTCACATTTCTTGTAGAGTCTTAGAACAATCCTAATTATATAGAGGCTGAATATTTTAGTTTTTGTGGTATTTGAATTTCAAAACTCATATCAAAGTAATGACCAGGATAGCAATTTTGTGGGTCATTGCTTGAAACAAAGAGAAGTAGGTTTCTTATAGAGGTGAGTCTCTGGGCTTCGGCTGAGGGAGAGAAACTGAAGTGGATTGCTTTGTTCTTGGGTGGAAAGGTCGCAGAAATTTGGGGTGAATTAGGTTGGATCTGAGCAGTAGATTAAATTCTGGAGGGTTCTGGTAGAGAAAGGAGGATGTTTATAATTTGGACATTTTCACCAAGAATTGTGGGAACCATAAAAGGGATATTGTAACATGAGTTAGGAAAATTATTAAGTGTGAATTCTGCTCTGTTCTTAACAGAAGAGTTTGGAAAGTACTGTGATGATATTGTAAACACAGCTGCATGGGGAGGTCAGCTTGAGGTAAGTTTGTAATTATTCAGAGTGACTGTGGATCCTTAAATTATTTCTAAATCCCTTCTGTGGTTTCAGATGTTTTTCAGTTGATCCCAATTTCTCTTTGAAGACTCCTTTGTTTTTATATTTGCTCCTTCCCTACTGACAAAGAAATACGGAATTAACATTCTTGGGTTTTTTGATTAAAAGAGGTACCTTGAGGAAGTGAAGCACTATTTGATTTTGAAT
Organism: Oryctolagus cuniculus; assembly: GCF_964237555.1. Lineage (NCBI taxonomy): Eukaryota > Metazoa > Chordata > Mammalia > Lagomorpha > Leporidae > Oryctolagus > Oryctolagus cuniculus. The sequence goes on from NC_091437.1 coordinate 116,533,299, forward strand.
AGCTCAGTATTAGATCTGTGTGTTGGAGAAACTAGTATTTCATCTATGAAAATTTGTTGTTTGTTATTTTCATTTATGATCCTGCTACTGGCAATATATTTGATTTTCTGGACTTTTGAAACTGAAGATTTAAATTTACGCTAGTAGCTAAGCTGATGAAAATCACTTTTGGAAAAGTAACTTCTCCTTTACATCAGAAATAGTAAATAATATTTTTAATGTGAAATTATAAATCAAATCCTATCATAACACATCTATTAAAATTATGGCTTTTTCTTTTTTAAAAAGATTTATTTTTTATTTATTTGAAAGACAGAGTTACAGAGAGAGGTAGAGACAGAGAGAGAGGCCTTCCATCCACTGGTTCACTCCCCAGGTGGTCACAACGACCGGAGCTGCACTGATCTGACGCCAGGAGCCAGGAGCTTCTTCCGGGTCTCCCACGTGGGTGCAGGGGCCCAAGGACTTAGTCATCTTCTACTGCTATTCCAGGCCACAGCAGAGAGCTGGATCAGAAGAGGAGCAGCTGGGACTAGAACCGGCACCCATATGGGATGGCAGCGCTTCAGGCCAGGGTTTTAACCCACTGTGCCACAGGGCCAGCCCCACAATTATGTTTTGAATTCCCATTTCATAGTGTCTGATTTATTTATTTGAAAGGCAGAGTTACACAGAGAGACAGAGAAGTCTTCCATTTGCTGGTTTATTCCCCAGATGGCTGGTGCTGGGCCAGGCCAAAGCCAGAAGCCAGGAGCTTCAGGGTCTTCTACATGGATGCAGGGGCCCATGGACTTTCCACTGCTTTCCTACTTGCATTAGCAGGGAGCTGGATTAGAAGTGGAGTACAAGGAATTTGAACTGGTGCCCATATTGTGTGCCAGCCACGTAGATAGCGACTTAACCCACTATGCCAGAATACTGGCCCACTTGAATGCAGTAGTGGATGCATTAATTCATATGTAATAAAATAATAAAACAGATCATTTGTAGGGAGTTAAGATTTTGTTTTAGCTGTACTTTTTTTTTTATTTAAATCTTACTATTTGTGCCGGCGCCGTGGCTCAATAGGCTAATCCTCCACCTTGTGGCGCCGGCACACCGGGTTCTAGTCCCAGTCGGGGCGCCGGATTCTGTCCCGGTTGCCCCTCTTCCAGGCCAGCTCTCTGCTATGGCCAGGGAGTGCAGTGGAGGATGGCCCAGGTGCTTGGGCCCTGCACCCCATGGGAGACCAGGAAAAGCACCTGGATCCTGGCTCCTGCCATCGGATCAGTGCGGTGCGCCAGCTGCAGCGGCGGCCATTGGAGGATGAACCAACGGCAAAGGAAGACCTTTCTCTCTCTGTCTCTCTCTCACTGTCCACTCTGCCTGTAAAAAAAAAAAAAAAAAAAAAAAATCTTACTATTTGTTTCATTAAAACTAAATACATAAAATAGAAAAGTGAGCTGACTTATGGTAAAGCAGCCTATGATGTTTTAGAAAGACGGAAGGTGAGAACTCCCAGGTTCAGGTGTTTGCTTTTCCCTGTGTTTCGGTTTTGTGAGATTGGAGGAGTTAGCCAAATTCCTGAACTCATTTCTTTTTCTTTTCTTTTTTTAAGATTTTATTTATTTGTTTGAAAGTCAGAGTTACACGCAGAGAGAAGGAGAGGCAGAGAGAGAGAGAGAGAGAGAGAAAGGGAGAGGGCTTCCATCCGCTGGTTCACTAGCCAACTGGCCACAACGGCTGGAGCTGTTCCAATCCAAAGGCAGGAGCCAGGAGCTTCTTCTGGGTCTCTCACACTGGTGCAGGGGCCCAAGGACTTGGACCATCTTCTACTGCTTTCCCAGGCCACAGCAGGGATCTGGATCGGAAGTGGAGCAGCCAGGACTCGAACCAGCACTTTTACCTGCTAAGCCACAGTGCTGGCCCCAAACTCATTTCTTAACTTTATTGAATGGGATAGTAAAACTCCTGTAGATGTATGCAATCAAGCATTTATGAACATTAACCTGTTATGTTCCATAGTCTAATGTTTGTAGGATCCTCTAACTACTTAAATTAAAAATATATATCCCACTTATTAGTAACTTTGCAATAAATATTATGTGAAATATTCACAGAATTGAAAATTTTAGGCTTAATGGGTTAAATAAGGGGAGTACATGCATAAAAGTTTATAAGCTAAAGTAGTGAATCTGGCACTGTCATATTTAGTAGTATGTAATGATGATCAGTCATCTTGAGTAGTCTGCAGGTTTGACTATTTCAGTTCCAGAAGCTATTGCTTGAAGATGTGACATGAGTGTTTCTCACATCTTGTTACTAGATATTTCTCACATCTTGCTGTTTTGGAACCTCTCCACTAGAGGGTACTGTGTCCATTAGTTTTGTATGCCTCTCGTGACTGAATTAGGAATAAAGATGGTTGAATTTTCCTACAAGTATCACAAATTTATGAGTATTAGAGACCTCATCAACTCTTTTTAAATCAAGAAAAGCTTTTCAAAACATTCTTTGCAGGATATTTACCCATAAACCATTCATTTATGAATTCATTTGAAGTAAGAGTTGCTGTTATCGCAATGGAGTAAATTTGAAGTATTAAAGAGAAAAATCTATGTGATTTCTAAAGAGTTAGCAGGGATGTTAAGATTCCCAGAACTTGTTTTTCACCCTCCATTCTGTACTAGTTTTTTAAAAATGTCATTTTAAATTTAGAAAATGTGCCTCAAAGCAATATTTTAGAAGGTAGAATATGGGATTAGATTTGCCACCTTGCAGATTCCTGAAGTAGTTTATTATGTTCTTTCAAAACCTCTTACAAGGTTGTTGATAGGGTGTCCTTATACTGGGCCAAATATATAAGCCAAGGTACTATGATTGAAGACTGTTAACGATTGATTTGTTTCTGAACTCAGACTCCAGAGACAGATTTCCTTATTTCAGCACAAGTCAGTTCATTTCCCAAAACCTGACTTTGATAAATCTCTTACCATTTTTTCCCTCAGACTCTAAATCTTTAAAATAATAATAATACCTATCTCTTAAAGCTGTTGTGAAGATTGAATTAATACATATATAGTATTTAAGAGGACTTGATCATTGTAAGTCTAAAAAATATTAGCATTAATATTTGTTATTAACCATTATTTATCCATTATTTATATGTATGGGTTCTAGTTGTATATGGTGTGGTGTAAAATTACTTAAAGTTGTGTATTTATCATTTGGAAATTCCTTAAAAGGAAGTACAGTTCATTTATACCTCATCCTAGTTTTGCCTTGACAGTTACAGAAGTTCTCAGCACTGGTCGTTTATATGTTAGAATCATCAAAAAGCTTTAAAAAAAAATCTTGGTTTGCCTTCCAACCCCCCCCCCCCCGCCCCTGCATTGTAGTTGATTTGGTCTGATGCTTGAGCATTTAAAAATTTTTTTATAGAAATTTTCAAGCTTACTCAAAAGCAGATAAGACTAGTTTAATAAGGCCAGTCGGGGCTGGTGCTATGGTTTAGTTGGCTAAGCCTCTGTCTGTGGCACCAGCATTCCATATGGGTGCCAGTTAGTGTCCCAACTGCTCCTCTTCTGATCCAGCTCTCTGCTTATGGCCTGGAAAAGCAGTTAAAGATGGCCTAAGTGCTTGGGCCCCTGCACCCACGTGGAAGCCCAGAAGAAGCTCCTGACACCTGTCTTCGGATAGGCCCAGCTCTGGCCATTGCAGCTATTTGAGGAGTGAACTAGGGGATGGTTCTCCCTGTCTCTCCCTTTCTCTAACTCTGCCTCTCAAATAAATAAATAAAAAGCATTAAAAAAAATTAAATTCAATTTACTTATCACCCACTTCATTAATTTCATTGATATTTTAAAAAGCTGTTGGTGAGGGCTTAGGAACCTCTGTATTTTATTTAATAAGCATTAGATTTATTTATTCAACAAATAATTATAAAATGCTGACTGTGCCAGGGTCTTGGTGTACAGTGACAAACAGAGCACATTCCTCCTCATTTGCCCTGTTCATATGCATTTCACTAGTTTATGACTTGAATAAAATTTATATTTTTATTTTTCTTACTAATATACTTTTTTCCCCCTGTAGCTAAGAGCTCTATCTCACATTTTGCAAACTCCAATAGAAATAATACAGGCGGATTCTCTTCCTATTGTAGTTGGTGAAGAATATAAAAAAAAACCATTAATACTTGTGTAAGTACCTAGAAATGTTTGCTGTTTGGTTTTCATAATTAAGACAAAAAGAAATATGAAAAAATTTAGGTTTTATATGTTGATCAATCAAAAACAATAGCTAACTTATTTCTGCTTATTTTATGGTATAAAGCTATTACAAAACTAGAAAGCATTGTCAAGATTTATGATTTAGAAATGTTTTAAGCTAGTGATTTATTCTTGTATAATGAGTTAAGAATAAGGTAATTTTTAAAGGCTTTGAAGTTTTAGGATTAGTTTGTATATTCTAGTTTGACATTAACAATGCTAAAATTTTACAAGTGTAAAACTGAAATATATCAAGTTTCTTGTTTAGAGGTTTTCTTTCATATTGTAAAAATATTTTACATAATTGAGAAATCTCTGCAATATAGCATAAAATGTTTGCTGTTGCTTTTAATGTTTATTAGCTAATCCTATTAAGATAGTCATTAATGGCTTGGGTTGAGGTAAAAATGGAAGCTTATTGAGCACTCAGCATCTCAGCTTTTCCATTTTCCCTGTGATGATTGAACCAGATCTTCCTGACGCTGATACTTTTCAGATGGTATTGAATTCTTTTTTTGGTTTTAAAGATTTATTTATTTTATTTGAAAGGCAGAGTGACAGACAGGAAGGGACAGAGAGAAAAAGAGAGATCTTCCTTCTGCTGGTTCATTCCCCAACTGTCTAAAATAATTGGGGCCATGAGAGGCCGAAGCTAGGAGCTAGGATCTCCATCCTGGTCTCCCACATAGGTAGCAAGGGCTCAAGTGCTTGAGCCATCATCCACTGTCTCCTGATAGATTCTTGGGGAAACTGGATTGGAAGCAGGGAGTAGCTGGAACTTGATCTAACACCCAACATGGGATGTGGTAGTCCCAAGCAGTGGCTTAGCCCACTGTGTCACAATACCCACCCTATGAACTCTTAATAAATATGTTCATGTAGTCTGCTGAGTGATTTTCCTATGGACTAAGTAACTTAAAGTGCCTTGTTTTATTTACACAAGAAGCATTTATATATAATAAATTACTTTGATCAAATCTAATTTCTTCTTTTTTCATTTCAGATATATGAGACATGCATATGGCTTAGGAGAGCATTACAATTCTGTTACACAGTTGGTGAACACAGCTACTGAAAATTGCAGCTAGTTTGCAAAATGCTATACAACTGTGTTTTAGCACAGTGTGCCAAGCTGAGTATTCCTGTCAAGTGCTGGGTTTGTTCTAAATGCTACTGAAAAACACAACTACCTTAAACCAGTTTTATGCTAAAGCTACTAACAGGCTTTTGAGAAATATGTCAGAGATCAGCTTTCACCACTGTCTTTTTAGTGTTACTCTGAAAATTGGTAAGTCCATTGTGGAGAACATCATTGACAGACCAAGATGGTACCCTGTTTGCTGATACTTTTATTTATTTAGGATCCTGGACATCCTGCCTTGTGTTGGAATGCATTTTAAATGTTTTTCATTTTTTTCCTCATTACTGAAAGCTTTCAAAGTGACAATTTCAATGTAATTTTTCTTGAAGAAGTAAAGTGACTCAGTCATTTATCATTATAATATTGTAGTATGGTGATAGCAAATGTAATTAATGCTTATAAAATGAACTTGATTGTAGTAACCTTGGTATTGAGGGGATTAATGCAATGAAGCTTTTGATATAAACCTATTTGAGTGCAGTTAAGAAGCTTACTTACCTTAATAATTAAAAACTTAAAAATATTTATTCAGATGAGAATCAGTCATTAACTTCAAAGAGAAAATTCAAAGGCAAATAGGTGTTCCCTGTCAGATTTAAACCTAAACAATGAGAGATAAGTTTTTTATTTGTGTATGACTTCAGAAAGAGCTAACAGATTACTGTTTTTCTAATTCATTTGTTGTTGTTTGTTGTTTTTCAAACTTCAGATTGGAGCTAGTACCATCATTTCTTGCTTCTTTTTGTAACTACAGATTTTTGTATTTGTGTGTGTGTGTGTGTGTATGTGTATGTATGTGTATGTTTCCTTGCATTGCTGTCTGTAGCCTTTTCCACCAAGAAACATTTTGTAACCTCTCTTATTCTGTACCTTGTGCAGGAAAAAGGGTCCAAGGCCACATTTATTTCATTCTTTTTTTTTTTTTCCAATTTATCTTACAGGATTTCTCACTTTATGCTTTATACTTTAAGATTAGATGAAGACCTTTGTTACTTGTTATTTTATTAGCCTTATTAATGTCACCTTTCCATCAGCTCAAAAATTTGAGAGTTTTTATGTTGACAGCACTGTCAGGAGCCATGACCTCTGCAGTAATGTTGGTATACAATAGTTTTCTATAGGAATGATTTGTGTAGTTCAGATTTTAGGTACTCATAACAGTATCCATTCTATATTACCCGTACATACTTGTGTCTGATAATTTGTTATGTTAAACTAGTAAGAAATTGAGATATTTTCTGTTTGATGAATTTTCCCAAAATTAGAAATACAACAGTAGGATTTATCATCATGCTTGTAACATAAGACATTTGCTCCATGAACACAACCAATTTTTTATAAGTAAGCATTGGGTTTATAATATGAAAATGGGGTGTCAGTCTCACATGCCTATCACATTGACAATGTGGAAACTTGGTAGGGACTGCAGTCAACTAGAGCGAGCAAGTACTTCCTGAAGGCACTACAATTTAAGAGAAGAAAAAGTCATTCTGCCTGACAAACAAAATATATTCTGAGGGCTGCCTGTTTTGTGACACTTGATCTCAACTTTTGGGGGTCTGAAATTTGTAAAAGAATTAAATTGTAAAATGCTAAAGGGTTTGGGTTTATTTTGAAATAATAATTATACTTTTACTGTTTTAATGCTGTATTTTCTGTAAAATGAAAATATTTCTGTAAAATGAAAATACTGTTTTAATACTGATATTTTCACTTTACAGAAAATATCAGTATTAAAATAGTAAAAGTATAATGTAGTCTACTTGTAAATTTCACCTTTATCTAAAATATTTGAAAGAAAACTTACTGGTAGCTTTTTTTTCTTTAACAAGGAGAGTTGGAATTTTCTTAATTATTTATTTATTTTTGCATTTTTATTATTTTAACAAATTTTTAAATGACCAGTATGGTTATGAACTGTTTGTGTGATCAGCTTCTGATCCATAAAACTTCAGGTAAATATCATTTTAACAATAACCAAAAAGTCTTTTAAAAAATGGCAGATGTTAATTCAAAAGCAGCATGTACTAATTCAGTTTTGCTGTATGATGATGGTCTAATGGAAGTTATATAAGCTTTCTTTTGTCTTAACTGAGAAGAGTATATGTCAAGAGTTCTGGAATATGTCTTTAGCCAAGAATTTTATCCACTTAAATATGTTTACAACTGTATAAAGCAAAAAAGAATGTGTATATCTTTAGTGAGCCATATAGTTTTGCTCATATTATCTGATGTTTGCCAAAAGAATAAAAGATAAATGAGTTAAATCAACATTTGTTTGTTCTTCTTATTGTCATTCTTTAACAATTTTACAATTCAGAAAAGAGTACTCATTTTGCTTCAGAATTTTGTTCAGCTTTTGTTTTGATTTTACATGTAATTAAGAACAGTACTATCACCAATTCTTGGGTTTAAGAGATTTGGTTTGGAAGAAATATGTGACAGAATAGAGGGAGATAATAGGATAAGCCGTGACTCTTAGAAATAAGTTAGGGGTCAGTGCTGTGTCATAGCAGGTAAAGCCGCTGCCTTGTAGTACTGGCATCCCAGATGGGTGCCAGTTGGAGTCCTAGCTGCTCCACTTCCAATCTAGCTTTCTGCTATGACCTGGGAAGGCAGTAACAGATAGTCCAAGTCCTTAGGCCCCTGCACCCATATGGGAGACCTGGAAGAAGCTCCTGGCTCCTGCCTTCGGATCAGTGCAGCTCTGGCCGTTGCAGCAAATTGGGGAGTGAACCAGCAGATGGCAAACTTTTTCTCTCTCACACACACACTCTCTCTTTCTCTTTCTCTCTCTGCATCTCCTTCTCTCTGTGTAACTTGGACTTTCAAATAAGTAAATCTTTAAAAAAGAAATAAGTTAGAATCTTAGAACTTTTTAGAATAATGACTTATTTAGAGCCAATAAATTTAACTACATCTTTTAGGTGCTAAAAAGTAAACACTTGTATACAAGAATGAAGCAGTAAGAGGGAAATTGGAAAGGTTTTATACATCTAGAATAGAATTTCTCAGCACTGGCACTCTTGATGTTTTGAGCTGGCTGTTTCTTTGTTATGCAACCTGTTTTGTGAATCCCTGGCCTCTGCCAAGTTCCTGCAGCACCGCCTGGTTGGAGGCAGTCATCCCTAGTCGAGAACCACTTATTAAATCTTAAGTATTATTGCTAATCAGATTGGAAAGTTCTAAGGAAAACCTTTTTTTCTTTTTTTTTTTGACAGTTAGAGAGAAAGGTCTTCCTTCCGTTGGTTCACCCCCCAAATGGCCACCACGGCCGGCACTGTGCTGATCCGAAGCCAGGAGCCAGGTGCTTCCTCCTGGTCTCCCAAGCAGGTGCAGGGCCCAAGCACTTGGGCCATCCTCTGCTGCCCTCCCGGGCCACAGCAGAGAACTGAACTGGAAGAGGAGCAACAGGGACTAGAACCCGGCGCCCATATGGGATGCTGGTGCTGCAGGCAGAGGATTAACCAAGTGAGCCACAGCGCCGGCCCTGGGAAAACCTTTTAAAACACAAGCTGGGCACAGTTACTCATTTGCTTTGCATAACTTTGGCAAATCCCCTAATGCCAGACTTTACATGAGCCCCCTTTGAAAGGCTTAGTGGGTCTTAATTTCTTTTCCTTACCCACTAAACGGTGTTTGACTTTTCAGATCACTGTAGAAGTCAGGATAGACTAGGTTATATTGTGGTAGCAACTCAAAAAAATCTTGTCTTGTACCAGCAAAGGAGTACTTTTGTGTTACATTTTGCAAGTTGTCTGAGGTTCTGCTCCATGTTTATGTACTTGAAGCCCAAGCTGTTGGATTTGTCCTAATCTTAAATTTTGCTAGTGGGGAGAGCATTCTGGAGGGTCTCACTCCATCTAATGAATTCTGTGGCTGAGAAAAAGTACGTCTCATTTCTAGTCTTTGGCTCAAAATAGTCAAATTTCCTCACTTATCCTCAAAGTGCAGTTTTGCATTTGTAGCTGGAGTATTTGGTGAATGTGAAGCAGTATCACATGTACTGGAAGTTGGGCAGTTGTGGTCATACATTTAAATCTTGATGGTGGCACTTACCTTTCAGAACTCCAGTTTGCTATTTATAAAGTAATATTTATCTGATAGGAAAACTATGAAGATAAAGAGCAGTATTTATACTCTAAGGATTTATTTATTTATTTGAAAGAGTTAGAGAGAGAGAGGGAGTGACACAAAGAGCTCCATCTGCTGGTTCACTCCCCACGTGGCTGCAGTGGCCACTGCTGGGCTGGGCAGTGCTGAAGCTAGGAAATAGCTGCTTCATTCAGGTCTCCTATGTGGGTGGGAGGGACCCAAGACTTGAGGCATACCCCACTGCTTTCCCAGGCCATAAGCAGAGAGCTGGATAGGAAGTGGAGCAGCTAGGATATGAGCCAGCACCCATATGAGGTGCCAGCACTACAGGTGGCAACTACACCTGCTATGCCACAGTGATTGCCTCTAGTAAGGATATTTAGGTAATACATGAACCATTTTGACATATTCTATATAATTTATGGTATTTAGAGAGCAATGGTTATTTTTAAAAAGTTATTTTCACCTTATTTGAAAAATAGAGATGTTTCATCCACTGTTCCACTCCCCAAATATCTGCAATAGCTGAGGCTAGACCAGGCCAAAGCCAAGAGCCTGAACTACTATCAAATCTACCTTATAAGGCTAGTGACCGAAGTTCTTGAGCCATCACTTGCTACCTCCCAGGGTGTGCATTAGCAGGAAGCCGGGTTGGAAGTGGAAGAGCTGGGATTCAAATGAGGCACTTTGATATGGAGTGCAGGCATCCTAAGCAGTGTCTTAGTTGCTGTTCCAAATGCCTGTCCCAAATAATGGTTTTATATGGATATGTATTTGGCCTGTTTGTCACCTGGAAATGGGGCAGGACCATGAGAGGTCATTCATCTTTTGGAAGAGTGGAGCTATCATGGTGGTTGTTTCATAAAGCAGAACCTTTGGATGCAAAAGGTTTCTTCTGATTTTTATGTATTTACTATTTGGTAGAAGCTTCCAAGAAATAAATAAAATATATATATAGGGGCTGGTATCGTGGCATGGCAGGTTAAAGCCCTGGCCTGCAGTGCCAGCATCCCATATGGGCACCAGTTCAAGTCTCAGCCGCCCCACTTCCGATCCGGCTCCCTGCCAACGCACCTGGGAAGCAATGGAAGATGGCCCAATTCCTTGGGCCCTTTACCCATGTGGGAGACCCAGAAGAAGCTCCTGGCTCTTGGCTTCAGATCAGCTCAGCTCTGGCTGAGGAGTGTGGCCGTTTGGGGAGTGAACCAGTAGATGGAAGACCTCTCTCTCTCTCTCTCTACCTCTCTGGAATTGTCTTTCAAATAAATAAAATAAATTTTTAAAAAATACATATATGTATTTGTGCATTTTTTGGTAGAATATTGAGAGGTCCATCTGGCCTATGAAGTAAATGCTAATCTGTCAGGAGATCCCATTGGCAAAATAATATTTAGTATATGATAGTGGGCCTTTCCTAAAGCAAATTTATTCATCTTAAAGAAATTTATTTATGGGTTATGTTCTTTTAGCAGAAGGGTTTATGCTGTCCTTTTTTTATAGTAGTACTAGTTGAGAATAAATATTTTTTAATCTCTCTTGGCAAAATTAAGAGTGGATAACTTTCTTAGAAAACACTTGTTGATGTGTCTCCAGTCTTATAACCAATATACAGATTCTTTATATAACATTTTCCACAGATTCCCACCTAGCCTCTGATTTGAACCCCTCTAATGCGTACACGCAGTTATTGAAGTAACAAGTTGACGTAGTAATGGGTAAAGAAGAGGATAGTGGCATACCTGTGGTAAGAAGACAAGTCCTTTCAGGCATGGAAAGCCAAGACACTCTGGCAAAAAAACAAAACAAAACAAAAAAAAAAACAACCCTAAATGAAAGATCTCTGTGAGTGAGATCCCAGTGGAAAGAACAGGTCTTCAAAGAAGGAAGTACCTTTCTCTGAAGGGAGGAGAGAACCTCCACTTTGAATATGACCTTGTCTAAACAAGATAAGAGTCCCTGAACTCAAAAGGCTTCCATAGCCTTGGAAACTCATGACTGGTGCATAGGGAGATTACTGATGCCATAAACAAGAGTGGCAGTTTGTAAAGTCAACAACAGGAGTCACTGTGCACTTACTCCTCATGTAGGATCTCTGTCCTTAATGTGCTGTACATTGAGACTTAATGCTATAATGAGTACTCAAACAGTATATTTTGCTTTGTGTTTCTATGGGGGTGCAAACTGTTGAAATCTTTACTTAATGTATACTAAACTGATCTTCTGTAAAAAAAAAAAAAAGAAATTATCAATTCCCAACTTGACTCTCACTGGGATTAAACATGACAATAGGTCTAATCTGATTTCATCATCATTTAAAAAATCATCTATTATTTTTCACTTTATGTTTGTGTGGGAGCAAACTGTTGAAATCTTTACTTAATGTATGCTAAACTGATCTTCTGTATATAAAGAGAATCGAAAATGAATCCTCATGTGCATGGAAGGGGAGAGGGAGTGGGAAAGGGGAGGGATGCGGGTGGAAGAGACGATATGTGGGGGAAGCCATTGTAATCCATAAGCTGTACTTTGGAAATTTATATTCATTAAATAAAAGTAAAAAAAAAAAAAAGACAAGTCCTTGCTATAGTGAGTATGGCAGCACCTTGTATCAACCCCAAGGGTAGTGTTTGCATGTGAGATTGTTAATAAAAATGTGGAGATCTTTGGGGCAGGCATTTGTCACAGTGATTAAGTTGCCATTTTAGGGTGCCCACATTGTGTATTGGAGTGTCTAGTTCAAGTTCAGCTTCCTGCTAATGTGCACCCTGGGAGGCAGCAAGTACTTAGGTCCCTAACACTCATCCGGTAGACCCAGATTGAGTTCCAGCCTCTTGGCTTTTGCTTGGCCCAGACCTGACTGACTATTGTGGGCATTTGGGGAATATTCTTTTTGCCTTTTAAATAAAAGGAAAATAAATAAATATTAAAACACTTAAAACCTTCTTAGATTATTTTTTAAAAAGTGGAGACCTCAATCTAAATGTTTATGTGCGGTACAACTATCATTTGCTGAGCACTCAATGTGCCAGGCATGTGGTCATATTTACTGCTAATAGAAAGCAGAGCTTGATATATTCATCCCTATTTTAGAAACAATGGAAAGGAGACTGAAAGGGGTTGAGAACGAATAACTTGCTCAAGCCATGGGTCTATTAAGTGGTGATGTTGACTCTTGAAAGTAGGCCTTTGGGAGTCCAAAGCCTTTTAAATCAAACCTAAATTTCCATATTTAAAAAGAAAATGAACTGAGAAACTCAATATTCTTCTTCACAACAGGACAGAGGATTTCTGTAGTTTTTTGGGTATATGAAGCATCTGTTCCTGTTGAAGATTTTACTTGAAGTCTCAGAACATGCTTAAATTAAAAATAAGTTTGCCAAAACAAATAAGTTCATTGGTTTCTGTGATAATCTGCATTTATGAACTCTTATTTTTGTTGCTTAAAACAAATCATGTAATTTTTTGCGGAGGCCTCTGTCATAGTAAGAATTAGCCAGGTCCTTCTGTATTATAGAGTGTTAATAAGTGGAACAAGCCTGTCTATGTCAATAAAATTAATGATTACTTTACGGTCCTTGTGGTTTTTGGATGCTATATATTTTAGCATTCTCACAATACTTTATATTTCCAAAGTGGTATATGACTATTAGCTAGCTATTTCCCACATAATCTCAGTGGAATAGATTGGTATTCTTTCTTGTTGTTTTACTGATGAGAAGAGAGATATAGCCAGTTTGACTGACTTGCTTAAGTTGACATAATAAGTCTTTAACTCTTTTTGGATTAACATCCAACTTTAGGTTCTAGTCCTGCACTATCTCAAAAAAAAAAACTGGCCAGTTTTCAATTTTTCTGCCAAAAGGATTGACTGCTGGGAAAACTCTGGATTTAGACATTCTATGAGGCTAATCTCTACAGCAGAAAGTTCAGCAACTCTTTTGTTTTCAGATGCCCGTCAATATGGAGTGTGTTTAAGATGCAGGTCAAAACTCTGAAACTCTGAAGCAGCAAACTCCCCATCCCCTCTTGTGCATCTCTCTTCCTAGGCTTTTAATGTCTTAATAAGCCTGGACTGTTCTACAATTCTGCCTGCCAAATGTTAGCCAACTCTCATCTCCCCCCTTTACATCCAAAATTATCATTCATGCCATAATGAAGCAGTGAAGAGAACAGGTTTTAGTCCCAAGTCACTCACATTGTAACCTCTTAATCCATCTATATTCCATTTTCTCTGTCACCTAGAATAGTGGAGAAGCCTCATAATTGCTGTCCCTGCTTCCGGTCTTAACTTCCCTAAACTCTCCCTTTCTTCATGCTCCTAAAATTGACTTCAAGAAATGCAATTTTTACTACTGCCGTCCTGTATTTTTTATATTTTTCAAATATGTTTTCTATTCTTATGTTTTGACATCTTAAAAAATCTTTCTGGCTGGGAAAAGACTACCATGTTTGGGGTTGGCTAAGTATTGGAGATAACCAAGGGCCCATCCAGGAGCATGCCTTTGACATGCAAATCACCAGTCTTGTCTCCTATCTTCTCCATCTGTCCCATAAGCCAGGGTTCAGTTTTTTTTTTTTTTTTTTTTTTTTTTTCTTGCCATAATCATTCCAATGCCAGGTACTAGACAACCAGGGACCACCCCTGGAATCCAAACTCTGCCTGAATTATTCAGATTGTTTACCCTGCCCTGCTTTTTCGTTCCTCTGGAAATTCCAGTAAAGGCCAAGACATTATCCTCACTGTCCTCTTCTACCTCTGGACCAATCCCACTCCTTGCCCACTAGGCTCGGAGTGGCTTACCATCCCTCCTGTTTCTAAGGATCTGAGTATACATTTCCTTCATAACAGTCACACCCATGTTAGTATTTGTTACCATATCTGATTAAAACAAATTATAAGGTGGGGCTTCGCTGGCTTAGTGGGGTAAGCCACCTCCTGTGGTGCTGGCATCCCAAATGGGCACCTGTTTGAGTCCTGGCTGCTCCACTTCTGATCCAGCTCCCTGCTGATGTGCCTGAGAAAGCAGTGGAAAATGGCTTTAGTGCTTGGTCCCCTGCATTCATGTGGGAGACAGGAACAAGCTCCTGGCTCCTGGCATGGGATCCACCCAGCTCCGGCCATTGTGGCCACTTGGGGAGTGATCCAGTGGATGAAAGACCTCTCTCTCTCCCTTTGTAACTCTGCCTTTCAATTAAATAGATAAATAGGTAGATATTAAAAAAAATCAAATCATGGACACTTTTTTTTTTTTTTTACATTTGAGATATTCAGCATACATGTGCACATATCCACACATACAGAGGGAGAGAGAAAATGAGAGTGCTCCTATCTGCTGGTTCACTCCCCAGCCAAAGCCAAGAGCCGAAAACTCAATCCAGGTCTCCCAAATGGGTGACAGGAGCTCAAGTACTTGAATCATCACTGTTGCTTTCCAGGATATGCATTAGTGAAGCTGGAGTCAAGATCTAGAGCCAAATATTGAACCCAGGTACTCTGATAAGGGACACAGGCATCTTAAGTGTTTTAGCCTCTGGACTAAGTGCTCTGTTTTAATATGCTTCATATTAAATTTCAAGGTGTTGTCCATTCCCATAGGATGGTGTTCACTCTCCTTATGAATTTATGGTAGGTCTTTCGACTGGTCTTACCTATCTCTCCAGTGTCACCTCCCATTGCTCCTTTCTTTAGACTTGTGTACTAGAGCTAATTATTTATATTTCTATGGCCCTGTATATTTCATGTCTCTGAACATTTTCTTTATGTTCATTTTATTTAAATGATTTCCTCCATCATACTTATATTAACTGGTTAGTTCTTTATTAGTCTATTATGACTATGCACAACATTCAACAGCAGGAAGTCTTTGAACCAACTGCTGAGGCTCTTTTCTACTTTATGTACTTAATAAATTAGCATTTACCTTACTGTGTGAATGTAAGCCAATAATCTGTCTTGTTCATTACTATATTTCCAGGACCTCAGAGATAATAGATACTTAATAAATATTTGATGAATGAAAGATATGTTTACATTTATAACTTCCATTTAGACTTTAAGCTCCTTGAAGACAGTAACTGTTTTTTTGTATACAGTGTTTCTTGGACAGTGCCTAAAAATGGTAGTCACTAAGTGTTATTAATTTTATATATATTTATGAAGTTTATGTTATGGAATTGATGGGCATTGTATAACATGTTCTTTCAGATAGTAATTTTTTTTCTTTTAATAGCCTGCCACAACACAAGAAGTGAATTCTATGCTATAATGATTTCTAGGGAACATTTTTTAGCTACAGAGAGAGACAGGGAGACATAGAGAAAGGTCTTCCATCTGCTGGTTCATTCCCCATATGGCTTCAATAGCCAGGCCTGAGCCAATCTGAAGCCAGGAGCCAGGAGCTTCTTCCGGGTCTCCCATGTAGGTGCAGGGGCCCAAGCACTTGGGCCATCTTCTACTGCTTTTCCAGGTCATAACAGAGAGCTGGATCATAAGAGGAGCAGCCTGGACTACAACTGGTGCCCATATGGGATGCTGATGCCTCAGGCGGAGGCTTAGCCCACTATGCCACAGCATTGGCCTTGTCGAATCAATTTAATTAATATTTATTGACTGTCTACTGTATGCCAAAAGCTGGCATTTGTTATTCAAACATGGCCTACTGTAACAAAGGACAAATGTGAATAGTCCATAAATACATAGTGCTAAATTGGAGTCTGTTTAAAGTGTTCTTTAAACACAGATATGGAAGCAAATTAATTCTGACTGAGGCAAAGATCATAGTTCAAGGAAAAGAATACTGGAAATGTTTGATCTGCCTTCTCAAAGGATTAGGAAGAGTTAGGTAAATGGGAGGAAAGGCATATAAGAAAAATTAACAGCATGAGCAAAGGGGTGAAAGTACTCGATGCTGTTGAAGAATAACTAATAGTATTTTGTGAAAGGAAGATAGGTGATATATCTGGGGTTAGATTGATAAGGTTTGAGTCTCAATAGTTGAGCTTTTAATTTTTAAGCAATGATGCTATGAAAAGTGTGTATGTTAGTGTCGCTCCCCCTCTTCGTGGAGGAACGACACTAGACACTGCCTAGGTTTCCTATCCGAGTCACGGCACCATTATGTCGCTCCCCGTCTTCGTGGAGGAACGACACAGGACCCTGCGCTGTTCTTTCGTCTGCTCGGCCCTCCCCGGGTTTGCTGCTGGTTCTTCCCGGGTTGGCTACTGTCCCTTCCACCTCCGTGGAAGGGCGGTTCCCCCTGCCACTTTCCCCACTTCCGCGGGGGAGCGGCACACCGCCGGCCGGCTCTCTCGGGGGCTGCACAGGTGTTCCTTCAGATAGATGTTCCTGGTGCATATTGTCTCTCTCCTCCTTTATAGTCCTCTTCCACCAATCCCAACTCTGCTACGCACACGCCGAGTACGCTGCTCTCCTCCAATCAGGAGCAGGTCCTACAGTTCATTGGTTGAACTGGAGGCAGCTGTGTAGAAGCTGTTACTCCCTTCTCAGCGCCATATTGTGGGAGAGCAGATGCATAGAATAAGTCTTAATTCCAGTAATAGTCTAGTCCGAGTTGCTCCCAGTTGCTCCCCACAGTTAGAAGTACAGGTTTACTATGGAAAGATGATGGATGTCTGTGACAGTGCAATGGGAGAGTATATGATGGAAGCAGAAAGTAGTGCAGGTAAGAGGTGACTGGAATCTGAGCTATGATACTAGTAGTGGAAAAAGAAGAAAAATAGGTTGATTCACTGTGTGGCGGATTTATCTTTTTTATTTATTTATTTATTTATTTTGACAGGCAGAGTGGACAGTGAGAGAGAGACAGAGAGAAAGGTCCTCCTTTCCGTTGGTTCACCCCCCAGTGGCCACTGTGGCCGGTGCGCTGCGGTCGGTGCATTGCGCTGATCTGAAGCCAGGAGCCAGGTGCCTCTCCTGGTCTCCCATGCGGGTGCAGGGCCCAAGCAAGCACTTGGGCCATCCTCCACTGCACTCCCGGGCCACAGCAGAGAGCTGGACTGGAAGAGGGGCGATCGGGACAGAATCTGGCGCCCCGACTGGGACTAGAACCCGGTGTGCCGGCACTGCAGGCGGAGGATTAACCTATTGAGCCGTGGTGCCGGCCGCGGATTTATATTTATATTTAATCAACATAATTAAGCCCAGCTTCTATCTCAGAATCCCCTTCTCTGCATGGTTTCAGGCCAACCCTGGTCACAAGAGACATTATGGCCCAACATTTGGAAATCACAAGCGAAGTAACAGTCAGTGCAGTTGGTGTGGAAACATCACTTGCTAATATCACACACACTGTTGCTGCTTTGCTGGCTCAGTCATTGTAATGAATGAACAGTTCTACCTGCCGTCTCTCCCACTTATGCCACATCTTCAGCTTCTGTAAATCTTGGGGCAAGCATAACAGTAAACAAAAAAGCAACAGCTGTGCATAGTTGTCTTACCCAGCTTACACAAATAAAGTCAACTCTTTACAGTGAACTCCACATTCTATGTAACTTCTAATTTTTATTGTGATTGAACCTTGATACAAATTTTTTTTGCTATAGCAAAATACCTAAGCTGTGTACCAGGAGCACTGGGACTGGACCTTGAGTGGAAGTTATAAGGGTGTTGAAGAGACTATTGACAGGAACCTTATGTCATTCTAGGAGGCTGCTGGTGTGAATTTAAAGAAAGCAAGGAAAATACTCTTGGATGCTAGAAGAAAGATTACTGCTATTACACAGTAATTTTTAGCAATGTTGGCAACAAGAACCCATGGAAAGTAAAATATAGATTTCCAACAGGATGATTAAGTTAAGATTCCTAGTTAGAGCATTGAAAGTCCTATAAGTATTATTCTGGCTGCCTATATTAAAAGACAGAAGGAGTAAGGCAAGCAAGAGGAAGACTTATGAAATACAAAGAAGCCACACATTTTTGGCTTTGAAAAATACAACCATTTCTCATTACTAGCCTCTCCAGACAGTAAATAATGCTAAAATTAAGAAATAGATTCCAGACAGAAAATCCAGGGAACTCTCAGAATAATGAAGTTTAAAGGAGAAGTCAAAGGCATGACTAGGAAAGCCTTTTTCAAGATCTCATGAAGATTAAAAATGCTATTTCATCAACAAATGACAGTGTTTCTACAAATCTTAAAGAGAATGGACCCACAGTAGTTTCATATGAGAACCCAAGATAGAGAAAGGCCATCCCAAAGATATTTGTGGGTGTTGCTTTTGTCTGATGGGGTAAATTCTAAACTGAAAAGAAACATCACAAAAGCATTAAAGGGTTTGTATAATTTTGGATAAAAAGGAACAGCACAAAGCACAAATGTAAAATGGTACAGCTAGTTGCCATGGAAAACACTGTGGCATTGCCTCAAAAAGGTAAACATAGAGTGGTGCCATATGACCAAGATCTCCACCCCGAGTATACACCCAAGAGAAATGAAAAATGTTCATGCACAAAAGATATGCTCAGATTCTCATATCAACATTATTTTTAATAGCTGAAAAGTAGAAAAAAAAAAGTCCATCCACTGATTAGTGGAAATTCTGTAAAATGTGGCTTATCATGCAGTGGGTGTGATTTGACAAAATAAATAAAGTACTGGTACTTTAGTACTGGTACTATGATATGGATGA
The DNA here is from genome assembly GCF_964237555.1 of Oryctolagus cuniculus. Lineage (NCBI taxonomy): Eukaryota > Metazoa > Chordata > Mammalia > Lagomorpha > Leporidae > Oryctolagus > Oryctolagus cuniculus. The sequence goes on from NC_091437.1 coordinate 116,552,433, forward strand.
ACCTGTGAAGCATCATGCTAAGTCATAGAAGCCAGCCACATAATACCACATATTGGAGGAGTCCATCTACATAAAATGATCAGAATAGGAAAATCTATAGAGATACAAAGTAGATTGGTGATTGGCTGGCATTGTAGTAGATAGAAGATTAGGAAGTAATTACTAAAACCTCCAGGTTTAGTTTTCGGAGTAATGAAGGTGTTCCAAAATTGATGGTTTTACATCTTGGTGAATATATGAACACACATTGAATTGTGCATTTTAAATGGGTGAATTGTGTGATATGTGGATTATATTTTAATAAAGTTGTTACCACAAAATAAGAAAATGAAAAGAGTTCCTTAGACTCTTGAACTTGTATGCACAGGACGGATCAAGAGCTTAAAGAGGGGGAACCAAAAGCTAATTCCAATCAAGGAACTGACTTTAGGTACCTTGTCAGGTTTTGGAACTGCTATGAACCAGTGGCTACTTTGATCTTTTTAAAAATTGAACTGCCAGCCACCAGCTTCTACTACTAGATATGGGTAAAGGAGCCCTTAGATGATTTCTGTTCCAGCTTTTGAGCTGTCATGACTGTTAGAAAGAGCATGGACAACCTCTGTCCAAAATTCGCTTTGTGAATAAAGTAACTATCATTTCAAGTCCCTAGGTTATGCAGTGGTTTGTTTCATAGTGATAGATAGCTGGAACAGGTGGTAATGGCTGGATTGCCAGTTTGATTGTTGAAAGTAAAGGAGAAGGAATCAAGGTTTACTGGGTTTTGTAGGTTCAGAAAATTAACAAGAAGCAATATCAGATTATAATGACCTTCTTACCCCGGTTAGGTAGCTAACCAATTGCCAATGTTTCCCTAGTGTCAGCTGGGGTGCTGACTACAGAAGTTACTATAAGTGATGAAAGTCTTTTTTTTTTAAGACTTAAAGCCTTAAGATCAGTTTGTTTAGATAGTAACAGTTTGAATATTATTATAGCTAAAATAATAACAATGAAGAAGTTGAAAGACAGATTTGGAAGTGGTAAGGCAAAGTGCAGTGATTAAGCAGCTGAAAAGTTGTTTCATCACTCTCGGAACTGCTCTGGAAGCTACTGTCAATCAGCACCTCTTGTTTTTCTGTTATGGTAGTACTGAGGTTCATTGTAACATCTTTCTAAATTTAATGTTCCTTTTTTAGGACTTAGGCTTTTACTCTACTATTGGAAAAAGTCTTATCTCTAATAGTTCTCCTCTCTCAGGGATGTCTTCCCTGGTGGTCCTGTTTGAAACTGTAAGCTTCTCATTCCCTATACTCCCCATTTTCTTTCTGAAGGACCCCAAAAGTGGTGCCCTTTTGTGACGACCCCAGAAACACAGACTCCAGACCAGGCGATGCAAAAAGCAAGAGGCAGTTTTATTTCATTTGCGCAAATGGGCCCTCTGCCGCCGCAAGCAGCGAGAAAGAGAGGAGCCCCGAGCAGTTATCTCACACAGCTTTTAAGGGGCAAAACCACAAAATTAACATACCATAGGGTGGTATGTTAGTGAGTTCATTGGGCAACTACAAGGGGAGGGGGTCATTGAGGAGGAGAAACGGTGCCCTACGTGCCTTGAGGTTTCTTTGTTAAGCTTGGACAAGGGGAGGGGGTCGTTGAGCGGTGAGGAAGTATAGTCAGTGGAAAAGTACTGGGTCGAAGTTCCTGTTTTTCTATCTTATCAAGGCCACCTTTAGGGCGGCTCTCGGCGGCTCTCGGCTGCTCCCTTCACTTTCCAGCTTTACTCTTTTCCTGTAGCATCCATCATCATTTAATATACATTTTATTTATCCTAATTGTCCATCTTCTAGTAGAATGTAATGTCCTTGAGAGCAGGGATTTTTGTCTTTATCATCCTTTTACCTCAGTAACTGCAAGTGTTGAGCATTTAGTAAATGTTCAATGAAACCTTGTTTTTGAAAGTCAATTTAAATGTGGCATATTTATATGAGAATGTAACCCAAATGCCTCGAATCCTCATTATATCTGGGTACAAATGAGGTTCTGACAATAATCAGATATCACTGAATATATCTTCCCCATCTTCTTTTGTTTTAATCTTTTGTTTGGAAATATTTAAGCATAAGAATAGCAAAACTGGTATAGTGAACCCCTGTGTAGTTATTATTCAGCATTTATAACTATCAGCGTTGGTCAGTCTTGTTTGGTATGTTTCTTCCACCCAAGACATCATAATATTTCACCTGAAAATTTGAGTATTTCCAAATGTTAAGAACATTTAAAACAAGCACTACCACCATCATATTATCATGTATGACAAAATAATTCCCATCACCTAATATGAATCCATAAACAAATTTCCCTGATTGATTCCAATACACTTTTATTCAAATGTGAATTAAAACAAGTTTCAAGAATTAAAACAAGGTTCAGGAATTGTATTTGCTGTTATTTGTATTAAGTTTCACTTACTCTGTAACAGTTTTCCCTCATTTTTGTTAAGAACGAATAACTGTTGGTGAAAACTTTTATTATTTGCCCTGTAGATTTTCCAAGATCAGAATTTGACTCACCGCTTCCTTAATATGAACTTGACTTGTACTTTTGTCCTCATATTTTCTGTAAATGGTAGATATCAAAGCTGTGACTAGATTCAGGTTCAATTTTTAGTCAAGAACATTTCACAGATGGTGTTGTGTACATTTTTTATTGCTTCATATCTTAAGGCTTATAATGTGATAGTCTCAGTTTTAATGCTGCCAAGATTGACTGGTGGGTTAAGCTCTGATCCCTTCCTTATGAAGTTCCTAATCAACTTTTCACCTAATTTTAGCATCCAATTATGATTTTTGCATAGATCTTTTATTTCAGCATAATTTGCAAAAATGGTGACTTTTCTAAAGCAAGTTTTTTCTTCCTCATTTATTAACACTAATTGCTGTACAAAAGAGAACTTCCTTAACTGTTAGGTTATAATAAATGCTTATTTTTTCTTCATCAATTTTCAGCCTTAGTACCTTAGTAACCCCCTACTTTCATTAATGAATTGCTGTTTTAAAAGTGTGATTATAAACACAGACTTTACTATGTTTTGTTGTGTTTCAGTCCACTCGAGGTTATTTTTCTGATCTTCAATGGGAGCTTCCAGAAATTGGCTTCTGTGTCCTTTTGATGTGGACACACTGGTCTTTGATAACTTCCATGCCTCTGGCATAAGACGCCCCAGGCTTATCTTCTACATTTCCTGCCCCCAACCTGGACCAGTTGTTTCTCCAGCCTACCTTCCACATAGAATATCATCTAATGTTCCACTTTCAACATGGCAGATCTTAGAATGTTGTTGTTTCCATGACACACTAATTCTGCAATTAGAGGCTCTAAAGAACTCTGATTCCTAGTTCTTACCTTCTTTTTCCTTTTCTCTTCCAAGATCATGACTGAGAGATTGTTAATAAGTGCATTAAAGGGTGGCAAAAACACTAAGATCATTACGTTGAATGGGAAGAAGATGACAAAGATGCCCTCAACATTAGAAAAACTGCCTGGCTTGAATACTCTGAACCTTCAGAACAACCGAATCCCAAAAGTATGCCCAGAGATCAGCACCTTAACCCAGGTGAGGAACAGCGTATTTTGTTAGCTTGATAAAAGTAGTGAGAGAGAGAACAATAAACCTTTGCTCTTTGGAGGCTAAGCTCTCTGGATATCTAATGTAGAGCATTGTTGGAAAAGCTGAAGAAGGCTTTCTCGCTAGGGAATTACGTGTGGTAGGGAGAGATGTTTCAATTTATTTGTGTGCTCTTTGGCCCACATCTGGGATCAGGGGATTAGGTCCTTGCTGCGCTCATCTTTCTGGAGGCTGTCATCTGGAAAGGGGTTGGAAGCTGGGGTCTGTTTGTCTACCTTGGGGGCTCACATCTGGAAGTAGGTTGAGAATCTGGGAGATGCTGTTCTCCCTGGGGATTGTCCTGAAGCCTTTGCATATGGAATGAAGAAAGTTTAGGATGTGGGAAGGGAGTTCCTTTTCAATTTCCTAGAGCAGACTAAAACTTTGAAATGGCATGTTGGCAGGGAATAGGAAGGAGGGGATGTTCATTTCTTCTGAAACAGTCTTTAAAAGCAGGTTAATATTTTAAATGAAGAATGCCCTTCTTAGAGGGCAATAGTTGACGTAAATGAATCCCAGATGCTTGGGTTAAACTTTTCTGCCTAACAATGTAAAACTCCAGCTGCTGAAAATCTTGAGGTTGAGAGAAGGCAAGGGTTATTAACTTTGTGATTTTTCCTTTTGTTTGCTTTTAAATGCTCATTAGCAGGGAAAGAAGCTTCAAGCAGCTAAGTCATTCTAGCTCACTGATTTTGAGTTCAGAGTTACAAAAAATAAATAAGCAAATAAAATAAATCTCTGTTTTACTGTCACTTTGCCTGATTTCCTTTTATATTTAAAAAGAAATTTCAATGTGTAATCCATGGTCGGGTTTTCACAAGAAATAAGGAAATAGCCAGATAGCCACGCATTTCTCCCTTCAGCAATGACCTCAGAAAGAGTACTCGTAGTTACAAGCCTACAGGACGTGGGCTTTTGTAATGGGAAGGAGGGGTTTATAGGAAAAAGAATTTGGAACCAAACCATGAAACAGTTCTTCCCGACTGCTTGAATTTATTTTCATTAAAGTAATATTGCAAATTGTTTCTAAGAAAATTAATTACTAAAACAAGTTCATATTAAAATGTGATCTCTGTCCAAATTCCCCTCATCTCCAACTCTGATCGCCATATATAATCAGTTTTAACTCATCATTTTTCCCTTGATTTTAGACATTACTCTTCATCTTCCAAATGCAGTTCTATTTATATGTTTATTTATCCATAGTTATCTTAGAAACTTACTATTACACCTTTATTTCTTCCTTCACCACCCACAATTTCCTTTTACTCCTCACTTGGTAAAACAACAATATCCAAGTCTGCAATCCCTGTAAAGCTCTCCCTCTTCCTTCTCCCTTCTGTAAAATTTATAGAATTTACACACTATTCAGTTCTAACCATGATCACTTTATTTTGTCTCTTGGTGAATTCTAAACTTCTAAAATGTATATTGTTTAATATAATAAGTAAATGTAATTCAGATGGAGTCAATCAATCTCGTGTAGCTGTAGTTTCTTTCTTTGGGTACCATTTTTGTTCCTTCGGAGTTTCTAATTCCCTCTGCTTTACTTCGTGCTCTTGCTTTGTTATGGTCTCATTTTGTTTCAGATTCGGTCACACTACCTAGTCTATCAGATGTGCTTTCTCCCGAAGAGCCTTTCCTCAGGGGCCACTGTTCTGGCCCAGTGCGCTGCTGGCTCTGGGTTCATGGGATACGGTCAGCCCACAGCATCCTTCTGCTGCTCTCCTGAACTGCCCCCACTATTTTCGCTATCTCTTTTTCTTGGTTTACCGTCTTATTTTTTCAGGAATGAGTCTCCAGCAACCCATCCTAGTTTGAGTATGTGGTAGTTAAATTTTTTTGATTCTTGGGGCCAGTGTTGTGGCATAGTGGGTTAAGCCACCTCCTGCTGGCATCATATATGAGAGCCTGTTTGCAGCCCAGCTCCTTCACTTTCAATCCAGTGCCCTGCTGATGTGCCCGAAAAAGCAGTGGAAATGGTCCAAGTGCTTGGGTCCCGCACCCACGTAGGAGACCTGGAAGAGGCTCCTGGCTTCTGGCTTCGGCCTGGCCCAGCCCTGGCCATTTGAAGAGTGAACCAGTAGATGGAAGATCTCTCTCTTTCTCTGTCTTTTCCTCTCTGTCTCTCTTTCTGTAACTCTTTCAAATACATTAATTAATTGCAAATTATTTTAAAGAATTATTTTATTTATGTGAAAGACAGAGTTAGAGAGGTAGAGCCAGGGAGAGAGAGGTCTTTCATTCCACTGGTTCACTCCCCAAATGACCGCAACGGCCAGAGCTGAGCTGATCTGAAGCCAGGATCTTTTTCTGGGTCTCCCACACAGTGGCAGGGGCCCAAGGACTTGGACCATCTTCTTCTGCTTTCTTAGTTCATAGCAGAGAGCTGGATTGGAAGAGGAGCAGCTGGGACTTGAACCGGCGTCCATATGGGATGCTGGCACTGCAGGCTGGGACATTAAAGCCACAACGCCGGCCCGTACAAATATTTTTTGACTCTTTGCATATCTGAAAATGTCTGTGTTCTCCTCTCATGTTTGATTAGTAGTTGCTTTGATTAAAAAAAAAAGTTCAGATTTAAAAAATGCTTCTTCAGTAAAAAGAATACCAAGTCTGGTTATCACTACCTTTATCATTATTGTTACTTGTGTTGTTCTTATAGCTTCTCTTGTTGCTTTCTTTTTATTCTTCTACAATTTAGGGGTAACTCTAAAGTTTGGTTTCTGTTTGCACAAACTTAGTTTCCTTCAATAGGGATAGGGCTAAGCAATTTTTTTGTTTATATAAAGGGAACAGATTTCATATATTTCAAATAGAGAGTTTTAAGAATATAATGATACTTCACTCCCTCCCGCCCTCTAAGATTCAGCTGGTTGAAACTATGTTTTTTGTGGTCTTTAAAATACTTTATAATTCAGATTTGTATTAACAGCATTATTCCGTTTAGCTGTTTGTGAACTAGCACTTTTCTTTGTATAAGGTCTCCAAAATTGTGAGATTTAAAAAAACTCATTTCTCCTTTATAATGTGAGTTATAATGTGCTAGAAACCCTCAAATAATGGATATACATTATTGTACAGTTCAGAAATTCTGATAATTCATTCTTGTGGTTGCTATTGAAAGGGTGAATGATGATTTCAGAGAAGGAAAGAGATAGAGATAAAGAGAGAGAGAGAGAGAGAGAGAGAGAGAAAGTGGAGAGTCAGAGAGAGCTTAGAGAGTTGAAAGGAGCCTGGATAAGAGTTTCAAAGTTCTGGAATAACTTAATTGGTTTAACTACTTACTGGATGAATATAAAGCCCTTAATCTTTCTTGGCCTCAATTTCTGCCTTCATTTATTCAATTCACAAAAAACAAGTATTGAATATAGTCTATGGCTCAGGAGGTAGGGACTGGTGATTTAGCAGTAAGCATAACACATGGAAATCCCTGCCTTCATAAAGTTTACATTCTAGTCAGAGAATAAGAAAAAAAATTAAGTAAAATAGGATGCATAATGTTGATTAATGCAAAGGAGAAAGAGCAAGGAAAAGGGGCAGGGCATGTTGTGGCATTCTGTTGAAATGTTGATGAGTTATCTGTGCTGCCTAGTGTCCTGTGGCCTTTTATAACTTGCAACTCCATCTTGGCCTCCCATGTGGGTGTCAGGGGCCCAAGTACTTGAGCTATCTTCTACTTTCCAAGGCACAGCAGTGAGCTGCATGGAGCAACCCAAGACTCACATAGGAAGCTGGCATTTTCAAGAGATAGCTTAACATGCTGTGTCACACTGCTGGTCCCACAACTGGATTCTTGACTCTTAGAAATACTTATTATTGTTCTAAATCACTAAGTTTGGGATAGTGTGCTCCAAATGGATCAATTGATAACTGATATAACAGATTTGGACGGATGTTTCTCCAAACAGATCTGTGAATGGCTAATAAGTGTGTGAAAAGACTCATAACATTGTTACTCATTAGGGAACTGAAAATTATAACCACAATGTGATACTACTATAAACATACTAGAATGACTCTAATAAAAATATTGTCTCTACCAAGTACTGGTGAGTGTGTTTTAAAATTAAAACCTTTGCACACTACTGGTGGGCATGCAAAATGGAAAATCAGCTTCAAAAAAAAAAAAACATAAATTCACCATACACTTCAGCAATTTTTGTCTTAGGTATCTATTGAAGAATAATAAAACATGTGGACACAAATACTTGTATGTGACTATTCATAACAGCATTATACATGATATTCCTACCCTGGAAATAATCTAAATTTCCATCAACTCATGAATGAATAAACAAAGTCTATTCTGTTTATAAAAAAAACTATAGTAATAAGAAATATAGTACAGGAAATATTTTTCAGCAATAAAAATGAGCATACCGCTGATACATGCTACAAGAATGAGCCTTAAAAAACATGTTGAGTGAAAGAAATCTTGTATAAAATGCCACCTGTTATATATTTTTAAAATTTTTTATTTATATAAAGTGAGCACATTTCATGTATTTCTTATATACAGATTTAGGAACATAGTGATGCTTCCCACTCTCCCCTCACTCCCACCCAGGCTCTCACCTTCCCTCTTCCTCCCTTTATTATCCTTTCTTTTAATTTTTACAATTACATACTTTATTTTATAATTGTAAGATTAATCCTCCACTAAGTAAAAAATTCAACAAAAATAAGAAGAACAAATGCTGTTCCTCAACAGTAGAGACAAGGGCTGTAAACAATCATCAAATCTCAAAATGTTATATTATTTATACAATATTTCCAGAAAATTTAAATGTGTGGAGATAGGACTAAAAGCAGTGCCCAGGACTGACGTGTTATCTGCTTTTATCAATAATGATTAACATAATTTATCAACCTACCACTTTTGTTCTGTTTCATTTTGCCCTACCATGCTTCTCTTTTGGACTGAGCTTTCTTTGACCATCAAAGAAACTCTCAATATACTGATTTTTACTCGTATCTTTCACAGAATTAAAAATATTAAGGTAGTCTGGATATTTTTTAAGGTTCCCATAATCAAAATATTACTTTTAAATTTCTATACTCACAAAATGGTATCACATAGAATAACAGCACTGTCTTCTGAGAACCGGGCATAGTACTTGGGGCTCCTCATTCATTTTCTCCAATCTTGCAAGGAAGTTATTTCCCTCATATTGTCAATAAAATTTATAAGAAGAGATTATGTCACATGTCAAGATATATTCACACACTGAGTGAATATATCTATAGGATGAGGACTCTTTCAAAGTATCTTTCAGCTCCTTTGCTGTATTATTCTATATACTTGTATGTAACATGAAATTTACTAGGATATGGTGTTCAAATTATAGTTAGAAAAAAACCTAGATTTCCTGATGATGGCTGATTTGAACATGGGTTGTCCTCATCTCTGATTTGTTTGCATATCCATTCTTTTAGCAAATATTAGCCGTTCATTTTCTTACATTTGTGCTGGTTCTGAGGATATAGGTGCGAATTAAATGTGGTTCCTGCTTTTCTGTTTGGGGATTAAATTAAATATGAATGGAGAAAAAAATTTCATGGGTGGAATGTAGGAAATTTTCAATACATTTTAATTGTTATTATCATTAGTATTACCATTACAGTATAACTTAAAACAGATAAAATGTATGAGTTGTTTCCTCAGAAAATACAGATCATATCTTTTCTTCCTTGCTTAATTTGATTAGTGACTCTATGGGAAATTTCATTCACTTCTAATGACAACAAAATGTGAGTTAATATTCTATAATTTATGATGAATGTATTTATGGTGACTATTGAAGTGCTGAGATATCAACAATTTTCAAAGAAGCACCTTATAAATTTTGAGGGCAAACATCCTGTCCTCTCCCTAGTTCCTGGCAACAAGAGGGCTACTTAATGTCATCTTGAGTGAAAATAGAATGGAAGCATTTTTCCAAGCCAGGCTTAACTAATATGGTATTATCATGCTTAGGGAATCATTGAAAGTTACTTAAAGGTAAGGCAGCCATAGTTTTAAATTCCTCAAGGAAACCAATAGTTATGATTTCCAGTTGTTTGCAATGTTGTTGACAGGCATGACAAAGTTCAGTAACAGTGTGGCAATGTTCCCCTTAAGCTGCTCATATGTGTGGCTGCCCAGGGCAAAGATACTGTCTTTCAGAGTTTTGTACTTGACCACAAACAACTGACAGTAAATAAGGCCAACTTTAAGCAGACTTGTATAGTTTATAAATGCGCTACTGTGTCCCTAGCCTCTCCTTTTTCCACATTTACTATCTATGATGACCCCAGATCAGTCAACCAACGAGCCAGCTAGATAGCTAGCTTGCTTGCTTGCTTCCTTTTTATGAGTTAGACAACTAGTTTTTTCTGCTTGCAGCAACTAGGCATTCTGCTAGGTGATAGCAACACAAACAGGAACAAAACATTTGTCTATCCCTTATCTCTGATTTAGGAGGGAGAGGTAATCAGCCACATGAGTAAATGAAAATTGCAATTGTGAAAAGTGCAGGGAAGGAGATCTTTATTGTGGTGTGAATCTCTAGTCAGAGAATTCAAAGAAGGTGATCATAAGGAAAGAACTGTGCAAAGGAATACGAGAGAGATGACGGTGTGAAAAGACTATTTCTACCTCCATGAGCATTTCCACCTGTGTCTCACTCTAATCCTAGCAGAACAGGATGCATCTGATGTCATTTATATTGTTTGTCAACATCAGGCTTTTCCTTTTCCTATCTTATTCCCTGGAAAGCCCTTTGTCTTCCATCAAGTAGGTAAAACCTTTTATTTTCTAAACCAAACTATCAAAACAGGGATTCCTTATCCTGCTTTATGGTATAACTAGGCGAACCTAATGAGTTCCTTCTCTCCAAGCTCTTTTGATGATTTCTCCTTTGTGTCTGCTTAAGCCTCCTGCATCCCTATTGACACTTCAGCTTCTTCCTCTACTTAGCAGGATGGCATCTAGAAGAGACCCAGCCCTTTCACTTGTCAGCTGAGTGATGTGAGGCAATTGACAAAAACTATCTGGAAAGAAAACTAACCAAATAATTCCATTCTCAATAACCACAAAACGGAATAAAATACCTAGAAATAAACGTAACCAAAGAGGTGAAGAGCTTGTGTGATGAAAGGGAAAACACTGGGATGAGCATTTGGCTTAGTAGTTAAGCTGCTGGTTAGGATGCCCACATCCTACACTGGAGTGCCTGTGTTCAGTCCCTAGTTCATGCTCTTGATTTCAGCTTCCTACTGTTGTGGACCCTGAGAGGCACTGGTGATGGCTCAAGTGGCTGGGTCCCTGTTGCCTCCATGGGAGACTTGAACTGAGTTCCCAGTGGCCCCCTGGCCGCTGCAGGCATAAGACATATCAGTCCCTTAGTTTCTATCAGCTATATTCTTTGTGGGAATTTGTCACACCATGTTATTTTCCAACATCAATAATAAATGAGAAGGGAAATAAGATCTCTGTAAGTAACTGTGCCCTCCAAACTCTGGTCAGAGAGTTCTGAGGGCAGAACAAGACAGAATGCAGAGTTGCTCTGTGGCATTCCCAGCAGGTCTTCTTCAAATCCCTGTGCTCATGGCTGTCCCTGCACAGGGGGATCCTTCTGATCCCACTGGGTATCAGCACCACTCCTTGAGTTAAGCCAACTGCTCTTCACTTTGAATTGTGGAATGAATATGTTTATAAGTTAATATGATTTTTAATCTATGAAATTTAATGCTGAATACTTCATTTTATTTTGTTTTAAAATTTATTTATTTATTTATTTGAAAGGCATAGTTACAGAGAAAGAGAGAGCGAGGTCTTCCATCCACTGGTTTACTCCCCAGATGGCTGGAGTTGAGCCGATATGAAGCCAGAAGCTTCTTCCCTTGGGTACAGGAGCCCAAGGACTTGGGCCATCCTTTGTTGCTTTCCCAGGCCACAGCAGAGAGCTGGATCAGAAGTAGAGCAGCCAGGACTTGAACTGGCATCCATATGGAATGCTGACACTGCAGGTTACATGCCACAGTGCTGGTCCCTGAATACTTGATTTTAAAAAATCGTCATGACTGTAGATATACTTGAACAAATGAGTTAGAAGTTATATTATGTGTGTGTGTGTGTATATATATATATATAAAATTTAGCTAAATGCTAAATGCAGTAGGCAATAAATATATAATGCCTACTGCATTTAGCACTATGTGTGTCTAACATTTTCTCCCACATTATCTTCTTGGATTATAGGAAGCATTTAATAATATCTTATACTTGCTAGGTACCTTATTAAACTGTCTCTAATCTTTAAAATAGTTTTATAAGTAGATGCTAGTATCCCCATTTTAAAAAAATATGTGGAGATTTCACAATTTGAATGACTTACCTGAGATCACATAGCTAGGACATTGTATAACAGGAAGTCTCCAAAACCTATGTTTGCTCACTGTGTAATATGAGTAAACAATGAGCACACAAAAAGAACAAGAATATTTAAAATGAGAATTCCATTGTGTATGTGTGTGCACATCATGTGTGTGCATGTGCATATGTGTATTGTGTGTATATGATATTTAAATAATAGGGTTGAGTATTACTGAAGTGTAGCTTAAAAGTTAGGAGTGTGTCCCATATTTATTGCAGTGCTATTCACAGTTGCAAAGATATTGAATCAACTTAGATGTCCATCAATAGATGAATAGATTAAGAAAATGTGGTACATGTACCTAATGGAATATTACTCAGCCATAAAATGAAATGAAATTATAACTTCTGATATCAACAAAATGGATGGAACTGGAGATCATTATGTTAAGTGAAATAAGCTGGATAGAGAAAGACAAATACCACATGTTTCTCTCATATATAGCAGTTCATATATGTAGTATACATAAATAGATTATTAAGATATGTGGGCACCATATAATATGTTATATATTTATTTATAAATGTTGTCTTCACTAATACCACTTATATAATAATATAGCCTTTTTTCTCACTTTATAATTTTTGTTTTTAATCACATTATGTAATATTAATATAGCCAGCTCTGTTTTCATGAAAAATAGTGTTTATATGTACATATGTAGAATATTTACATATGAAGCAAAAATGCTAAACATTGTTACATCTATATATGCTTTTGAACTCTTCTTTATATTTTTCTGCATTATTTGAAGTATTTTTTTTAAATTAAAGAATAGCTATATTCCAAAGTTGTACATATGAAATTTGTATTCCTTAAAAAAATAAATAATTAAAAAAAATTTTTTTAAAAAGAAGTTAGGAGTGTAGACCATAGAATGAAGCTGTTACTGTACCATAGATCATGGTCTACATTTCAGATTCATTTCTGTAAAATCAGGCGTATTGTGAGGTCCACATTAGGCAATGCTCAAGAGTACCGGCATGGTGTATGGTACATATTAAATTCCATTTATATGTTAGCCATTAGTATTGTCAAAATAAATTGATAAGTAGTTTTCCTTCTCAAATTTTGTGTTCTTTTCTTTCTCATTCATGCAAAGACTATACATTGAACCTATACACTGAAACCCAAAGGTTTCAGTGGATACTGAAATGTTTACCTTGTGTCCAATTTGTAAGAAGAAATGCAGACAACTTTTCAAGGCAGGCCACAGATAGCTTATAGCTTGGTGGTATGAGTGGGTCAATTCAATCAAACAAATAAAATAAAATTTAAGAAGAGAAGACACAGACTATTGTAACAAGGAATTAAAAAGGCTACTAAGAAATTGAAAACATTGAGGATGTATGAGGTAGGGAAATTGTACATGGACTGATTCATTTAGGCAACTAATACAGTTTAGTAGGATTGAATAAAGGGAATTTAAATGATAACACAGCCCATTCTTTGTGTTCTGCTGTGTAGCGCTATGGGCAAGCACTAACGAGTATAGTACTAATATGATTATTATGAGCCAGAGCTGAAGAAGATGAACCTAAAAGGAACTTTGAGATAGGACTTAGTGACTTATTGAATTTAGGGAGTGTAAAAGAAGGAAGTTCTAGGTGACTTCAAAGTTTGGCCACCATAGTATTATTAGAACAGTAAGTGTGTTAAACAAAATGGGAATGCAAAAAACAGATCTGCTTTGTTTAGGGGCATTGATTTGGAGTGATGCACTGGAGCCAAAACCAATAAGATACATTTTTTTACAAAGCTAAATGTAAATTCCTGCATTTAGGTTGAGAAAAGAATTCAGTTGCACAAGCTCAGGATGTGGGTTATCTGCTTGACAGCTAACTGAGGGGTTTTGTTGGCCACAGACAAAATTAATTATGTACCACCAACATGCCCTGTTGCTGAAAGAGTGCATGCCATGTTATGCTGCGTTCATGAAAGCGCAGTCATTGGCCCGAGGGAAACCCAGTGGTCCCATCAGCATCTGTGCTATGAGACTCATTTCCTGTCTCACCCTAGGCATTCCATTTTCAGAGAGAAATATTCACAAAAATTAGAGAGTGGCAAGGATGGTCAGAGGCCTGGGAATTATATCTTGAGGAAAATGCTTAAGGAAAAATGGGGTAATTTTAGAGGGAATATGATATTAATCTTTGAAGATTTAAAAGATGAGCACATGAGAGAAAGAAAAATGGACAATTTTTGATTTAAAAAATGTTTATGATTGCTGTGGGAAGAATTGGGAAGAGTCTAAGCCTAAAAGATATAGACTAATGATAGATGATATAGGTAGATCGAGCAAGATGATAGATATACACAAATAGTTAGATGCTAAATATCTCTCCAACAAGATAATAGAGCTACCTGTCCCTGGGTGTGTTCATAAGGAAGGCATACAATACTCACCTAAACTTTATGTCATTAGCTTATTAGAAATTTGCTCCTAATTGTAAGATGCTTTAATTCCTGGATCATGGGTTCATAACAAATCAGTTGGGGTGATTGTGTCTTTTGATCTAAGGCAACATACTAGTTTACAGAGGACAGAAAAGTTCCTCTCTCTGAACATCAACAGAACTTGGATCTATACATAATTATTAAAGCCATCCAAGCTTTCACACTTATGAAGTAGCTCTCTGTGACTAAAACCTTCCTTTAGGAATTACTCATAACCATAGATTGTTACTAACCACCCACTGAGTATGTTCTTTCTGGATGGCTACTATTTCTGAAACCCTTTGTTTAGTAAAATACCATTTGGAACAACTTTGTCAAGGAACCTCACATCTTTTTTTTTTTTTTTAATTCTTTTTTATTTATTTATTTTTGACAGGCAGAGTGGACAGTGAGAGAGAGAGACAGAGAGAAAGGTCTTCCTTTGCCGCTGGTTCACCCTCCAATGGCCGCCGTGGCCGGCGCACTGCGCTGATCCGATGGCAGGAGCCAGGTGCTTCTCCTGGTCTCCCATGGGGTGCAGGGTCCAAGCACTTGGGCCATCCTCCACTGCACTCCCTGGCCACAGCAGAGAGCTGGCCTGGAAGAGGGGCAACCAGGACAGAATCCGGTGCCCCGACCGGGACTAGAACCCGGTGTGCCGGCGCCGCTAGGCGGAGGATTAGCCTAGTGAGCCGCGGCGCCAGCCGGAACCTCACATCTTTCACCTCAAATGTCACCTCCTCAGAGAGATCTTCCCTAACTATCCAGTATAGCCTGAGTTGTTTTCTAGCCCATTATCCTGCTTTCTTTCCTTCTTATCTAGAACTTCACACTAAACAGTTAAATTATTTGTTGGCTTATTTCTTGTCTAACTCCCTAAAATGTAAGATAGAGATCTTACGTTCAGAGTGGTACCTCTAGCATTCAAAATAATAGTAGGATGGAAGAGACTTATTATTTTTTTCAGATCAAGAAAAAAATTATTTATGGTATAAAAATTTCATGTATTTCATATATATAGATTTAGGAACATAGTGATACTTCCCACTCTACCCTCCCTCCTGCCCACAGTCCCATCCTTTATCCTCCTTCCTCTCTTAATTTTTACAATGATCTATTTTCACTTTACTTTATACTTAAAAGATTAACCCTACACTAAGTAGGGAGTTCAACAAATACTAAGAAGAAAAAAACCACTGTTCCCCAACAGTACAGATGAAGACTGTAAACAGTCATTAAATCTCAAAATGTCAATTTCACGTCTATACATTACATTTTTGGTACTTTATTAGTTACCACAGATCAGGGAAAACATATGGTATTTTTTTTTTAAAAAAGCTTTTTATTGACAGTAGAGTTATAGACAGTGAGAGAAAGAGACAGAGAGAAAGGTCTTCCTTCAGTTGGTTCACTCCCCAAATGGCTGCTCTGGCCAGAGCTGCACTAATCAGAAGCCAGGAGCAGGTGCTTCTTGCTGGTCTCCTATGTGGATACAGGGGCCCAAGCATTTGGGCCAGCTTCTACTGCCTTCCCAGGCCACAGCAGAGAGCTAGACCAGAAGAGGAACAGCTGGGACTAGAACCGGCACCCATATGGGATGCCGGTGCTGCAGGTGGAGGATTAACCAAGTGAGCCACATCGCCGGCCCCAGTATATGGTCATTGTCTTTTTGGGATTGGCTTATTTCATAAGGTATAATGGTTTTTAGTTGTAACCATTTTGTTACAAAAGATAGGATTTCATTCTTTTTGATAGCTGAGTAGTAATTGATAGTGTGTGTGTGTGTGTGTGTGTGTGAGTGATAATTTCTTTATACAGTCATCTGTTGATGGACATCTGGGTTGATTACATATCTTAGCTATTGTGAATTGAACTGCAATAAATGGGATACAGGAACTTTCATTTCCCTTGGATAAACTCCCAGGAATGGAATTGCTGGATCATATGGTAGATATACCTTCAGCTGTCTGAGGTATCTCCATACTGTCTTCCACAATGGCTGTACTAGTTTACATTCCCACCAGTAGTGGATTAGGGTACCTTTTTCCCCATCATCCTCACCAGCATTTGTCATTTGTTGATTTCTGTATAAGAGCCATTCTAACTGGGGTGAGGTGAAACCTTGTTGTGGTTTTGATTGGCATTTTCCCGATGGCTAGTGATCCTGAGCATTTTTTCATGTATCTGCAACAGACTGATAATAAACATAATTGAATTAGTGATACATATAGGTTAGGTCTGAAACTATAGACCATTATGCTTAATGAAACAAGTCAGACCCAAAAAGACAAATATCATATGTTTGATTCGTAGTAGCTCATAGAGTACAAAAAATGTATCTGAGTGAAATTGACATTGTGAGGTTTGCTTGTTGTTTATTGCCTTTGTTTATACTCCTGCATAACAATGGTTTTTCCACTTTCTACTTATTGAATTCTTTATTTAGTGGAGGATTAAGCCATAACTATAAATTAAATTGAAAGTGTGCTATTACAAACATTAAAAGAAAAAAAAAAAAAGAAGGATGAGGGAAGGAGGGCACTAGGGTGGGAAGTATCATATGGAATTAAAATTGTATATATGAAATACATGAAATATCTTCTCTTTGTATAAATTTTTAAAGAAAAACTCTTAATTCCTTGTTCCTCTTCCAAAAACTGCCATTGAACTAGTTTTGCCCATCACATGTGCACATATGCTCAGACTTCAAAGATAGATGCCATCCATGATTCTTCTGTTTCTCCTACATCTCACATTCTTTTTGCTTTACATTGAAAGCAACTCCAAAACCTATCCATCTCTCTCCACTGTCTTTCTTTGCTTTACAAAACCATACATACATCTGACCCAGATAACCCTTTTGATTGTCATATTTGTTGGCTTCCTTCTACCCACTGTGCTCAGCTGCATCAGTTGCATCTTTTGCCTCCCCAGCCACACCAAGAACATTCTTACTTTGGGATCTTTATTTTAGTCATTTTTTTTTTTGACAGGCAGAGGTAGACAGTGAGAAAGAGAGACAGAGATAAAGGTCTTCCTTCCATTGGTTCACTTCCCAAATGGCTGCTATGGCTGGCGCGCTGTGCCGATCCGAAGCCAGGAGCCAGGTGCTTTCTTCTGGTCTTCAATGTGGGTGCAGGGCCCAAGAACTTGGGGCATCCTCCACTGCCTTCCCGGGCCACAGCAGAGACCTGGCCTGGAAGAGGGGCAACCGGGACAGAATCCAGCTCCCCAACCAGGACCAGAACCTGGTGTGCTGGTGCCGCAGGTGGAGGATTAGCCAAGTAAGCCTCAGCTCTGGCCTATTTTAGTCATTTCTTCTTCCTTAGTGTCACTCATGTCTCTATCAATGTCTAAGATTGTCCCGATCAATCACTCTCTCCTCTTTCAATTAGATGATTGAAAATCATCTTAATATGGTTTGTTATTTTTTATTATTAATTGTTCAGCCATTTATTGTGTTACCACTCTTTTACTATTACTGTGTAAGCAAATTCAGGGTAAAGATGTCATGTGTCTTACTCATGTGTCTTACTTCATGCCCATGGTAGGCATGAAATGCATATTTTTCAGAGTGTTTAAATCAATAGGTGACCTTCCAGCTACTTTCTTAGAGATGATTATATTCTCAGAATATGGGTGGTTCAGAATGTATTTTCTTCATTTGTTTATATTTTAGTCATCACAAAAACCTTACAAACATGAAATAAAATAAAAAGCCACCTCACATTATAGTCAAGATTGATAATATCCTGTGCCTTCTCTTTGATATGCCATGGAATCAAATTATGATGCTATCCTTATATATCTTGTCCATTCCTTTAGATATTGTGTAGACAATGACAAAATTATCTCTAGTTCGTAGTTGACAACTTACGTCATAACATGCAAAATGAACACTATACAATATGTGTCCTCAGAAATGTAGGGAAAGATATTGATAATGTGAGAAATCACAAGCTCTATTTCTTGTTTACTTTTACCTACCTAATTTTAAAATATAAATTGCACCCTCTTTTTTTCTTCCAAATGTCTTGTAAGTAGAAGCATAGGCTGCCTTTGTTCTGGATTAACTTTTCAAGGGTATTTAAATAGCAGACAGCCTTGAAAATAAGTGTCTCCATTTGGAGCAAAGGTGAATCATTTACTGCCCATTAAAAAAGAATCAGGGTCCCTATGCACATGGTTTCTTTTCTGTAACACAGCTCACTGTAATCCTGGTATCATTTCTTTTGCATTTCTAATGCAAAAATAGTGATATGCTGGCACTTCGGTTGTTCAAAGTAATTGTACTTTGTCTCTTTCCTGAAGTTCTCAGAAACAGTCTCTATCAGCATTTATGAAACTGGCAGATTAACTTGTTAGCTTGCACATTGGATAAAATCTTGGACCTTTTTTGATGCCTGATACTCTTGCATATCTCATCTGTGCTCAAGATTTTGTTAGGTTCTCCATACTGGTTGACTACTAAGAATTTTTTCACTAAACTTTAGGGAAAAGAATGAAATCTACTTCTTTATAGAAACGAAATTTCAAGTAGTCATTGATAGCCCTCTCTCTTACAGTTCTTTTAAGAGTTCTCAGAAATGAACACAGTGCTACCACCACTGGTTGCATGTCTCTGAGATCCAATTCTGATTTCTGGCCTCAAGAACTTTAATATTTTTGTGTTGTTTTAAGCCATGAAGTTCATTGCAGTTCATTACACCAATATTAGGAAACTAATACAGTAACAGCCTTTGCATCCAAATAATTACCTAAATGTGTATGTGTTTTTAAAGATTTTATTTATTTATTTATTTGAGAAGTAAAGCTACAGACAGTGAGAGGAAGAGACAGAGAGAAAGGTCCTCCCTCCTTTGGTTCACTCCCCAAATGGCTGCAATAGCTGGAGCTACACCAATCCGAAGACAGGAACCAGGAGGTTCCTCCTTGTCCCCGACACAGGTGCAGGGGCCCAAGTACCTGGGCCATCCTCCACTGCCCTCCCAGGCCACAGCAGAGAGCTGGATTGGAAGGGGAGCAGCTGGGACTAGAACCGGCGCCCACAAGGTATGCCGATGCCACAGGTGGAGGATTAACCTACTGCTCCACAGCACGGGCCCCCTAAATGTGTGGTAATTATCAGACAAAACTACATATGGAAGTGAAACCTTTATCATTGAATAAAAAATTTCATGTAACTATCTACAGGTACTTCTCTGTATTAATTTAAATAATTGACATGGATCCATGCCAAATGTGCTAGGTCACATTTAAATATAAATTGTAAATTACTTGAACTTTTTTTTTTATTTGAAAGGTAGAGTTATAGACAGTGAGAGAGAGAGAGAGAGAGAGAGATAGAAAGTTCTTCCTTCCATTGGTTCACTCCCCAAATGGCCACCATGGCCGGCGCTGCACCGATCCGAAGCCAGGAGCCAGGTGCTTCCTCCTGGTCTCCCATGCGGGTGCAGGGGCCCAAGTACTTGGGCCATCCTCCACTGCCCTCCCCAGCCACAGCAGAGAGCTGGACTAGAGGAGGAGCAACTGGGACTAGAACCCGACACCCATATGGGATGCTGGCGCCGCAGGCAGAGGATTAAGCAAGTGAGCCACGGCGCCGGCCCTGAACTTTCTTCTTAAAATTTTTTGTCTTATGTAAATTCATTATTTTTTAAAATGCTATGATTCCTTTTATTTTATCTTTAATATTAAAATTCTAAGGGATAGACTTGGTAATTAAATCCAAATGGTAAATTATTACTTTGGAAGGTACAAATAAATTCTATATCCAAGAAAATTACCATGTTTTAGGGAAAAACTCTAAATCATTGGTTTATTGTAGGGTATCAAGGAGGAATCTTTTCATTCTTTTGTGTTGTTCTTCCTGTGTCTGACCAATCCATCAATAGTAGGACAGATACATATAGTGCAGATCCTCTCAACTCTATAGCATTTTAGTAGATGACTTCGTAAAGTTTGTGATCACATGGTAACATCTAAATTAAAGACCAATTCCTCCAGCCAAATCCTTGTTATGGAGCAGCCTTGTTGGCCTAAATGAAATAGCTCATTTGGGAATAGTAAGTTAGAAGGATCTCGAATCTTTGGCTCTGTTTCAGATTTTAGGAAATGAGACCCTTTGCTGAATCTTTAATGGGTTGATTCTATGGGTCACAATGTTAGGATACTCTTTGGTTGCTTAAATGAGTTATGAATATATCACTAATTATGTTTTTAAACACAGTTGGAAGGTTTATAATGCAATTTAATGATTTAAGCAATTCAATCAACATTATTGTCTTGAAATTAGGTTACATAAATCTGAACAAATGGGCTTACATTATTTCTTTTGCTTATTTGAAGTTATCTAATGTATGAGTCCATTAAATCTCTATATGTTTTCAGTTGACAGCACTAAATTTGGGGAACAACCTTTTAGAAGAAGTTCCAGAAGAGATGAAATACCTTACATCCCTAAAGAAACTCCATTTATTTGGAAACAGGATTTGTAGATTTGCATCTGGAGCATGTGGTAAGTTAGTCATAGAAGAGAGTTCTTCCTTGCTCTTTTCATTTTTTTAAAAAAGATTTATTTATTTATTTGAAATGGAGAGTTACAGAGAGGCAGAGGCAGAGAGAGCGAGAGAGGTCTTTCATCTGATGGTGCACTCCCCAGGTGACTGCAACAGCTGGAGCTGGGCCAATCTGAAGCCAGGAGCTTTTTCCAGGTCTTCCACATAGGTTCAGGGGCTCATGGACTTGGACCATCTTCCATTGCTTTGCAAGGCCCTAGCAGAGAGCTTGATCAGAAGTGGAGCAGCCGAGATTCGAACCAGCGCCCATATGGGATGCCGGAACTGCAGGCAGTGGCTTTCCCCACTACACCACAGTGCCGGCCCCTCTTTTCATTTTTATTGTCTCAGATCTTAAGTTAAAATTTCTGATGAAGATACTAAATTCAAATACTATTTGGTATATAGATAGTTATAAATGCTATCTTCTTTGAATTATACTATCTACATAACAATATACCCTTCTTTCCTCACTTGATGATCACTGTCATGAGTCTCATATTATGTGATAGTGATATCTCTATTTTTAAGGAAAATAATATATATGTGTATTTATATAGTGTTTCTACTTATGAAGTGAATATGACATGTTAAAAATTGTTAAATCTTAAAATAAATTTTAAAAATTCTTCTAGGAGCACAAATAAGTAAAATAAATAAAAATTGAAAAAAGCAACAACAAAAATTTATTGGGAAAAATCTATTTGGGGAGAAGTTTAAAGAAAATATATGAGATTCAATAAGTGGAACTTTTTTCTTTGTATTTCTTCATTTAGTGTGACATTCTTCTCATTTAATATAGTGGGCTTAAGTAGGCAAAGTGACCAAGTTGGTTTTTGTAGTTTGTTAATTCATGTAAGCTACTTTACTGTATATATATATGTATACATATGATATATGTATGTACATAAATCATATATATATAGTCAAATGTATTTATTTGAAAGGTACAGTGATACAGAAAGATAGCTGGAGGGAAGGAGGGAGGGAGTAAGAGAGAGAGAGAGAAAGAGAGAGAGAAAGAGAGAGAAAGACCATCTGCTACCTCCCAGGGTGTACAATAGCAGGAAGCTGGACTGGAATCAGAGTAGTCAAGATTCCAACTAGCACTCTGACATGGGATGTGGAGTCCTAAGTGGTGGCCTAACCAGCTGCACCATAACACCAACCCCATAGTGCTCTTGGATGTCTTTAAGTTCTATATTTCTTGATTTTTCGTTGTTGTGTTTTGGAAGTCCCATGTGACTGACATAATTTACGTCCTGTGTCAAGTCCTGGTTTTCCAAGGCTGTGGTTTGGAGGCAAGAAGTTGAGTGCTATCTAGCATGGGTCTGGATACGTTTTTGTGTTATATGACCCTGTTCTTTTGACCAGACTGAAGAGGACTAGACATAGGTTTCAAGCTGAGTCAGTCCTATACTTTCTGTCTAAGAGATTATGATAGAGTCTCAAGCTGTTTAATTGGTTTGAGATCATCATATGGCATGAGGCTGAGATTGTAAACCAATGGCCCATGGACTGAATCTGCTTCACAAAATTGGTTCTATTTTGTCAACCTTTTTAAAACTTTGAATTAGATGCCCAGATTTTCAAGTAGGAGAGTTCATTTAAAGGTCAGGATCTCTGTTTTTTTTTTTTTCTTTCTTGTTTTATAGGATCTTTTATGAAAGAAAGATTAAGCAATGCTGTAATCACATTCCCATATTGCCAGGAGCTGGCTGAGCGATGGTGTCCCTATTTGACAAGGCATGGGTACCTTTTTGATTCTTATATGTGTTTGAGTTTGAGGACTCTGCTTATCCTGTCTGTGAACATTCAAACGAATACATAGAAAAATGGAGCAAATCTGTTCAAAAGAGAAAGACTGGAGGGAAGTGAGGGTGTAGAAGAGAACGTGAAGTAAATGTGAAGTTTAGAGACACTTTAAAGGGATGCCTAGAGAGTACATTATTCCCGGTTCTGAGTGCTGCTTAGTTTCTGGTCCTAGTTTGTGGTGAGCCTGATTGTGCCCTCTGTCCTCATTCTCTGTGACTGAGATTTGTAACTTCATGATAAATTCTCCCTTTTTGCTTTAGCTAGTTTAAGAGCTTATCTATTGCCAGCAACCAAAAGAGTTTTGGCCAAGACACGAAACCATAAGGAAAATAAAGGTGTATAGAAAAATCACTAAAAATTAGTTTCTAACAGATGGCTGGAGTGACTATAATTATTTTCTAACAGATGGCTTACAAAATTTGATCCTGCTTAACCTGAACAACAACCAGCTGACATGGCTTCCTGAAGAAATCAGCAGGTAATTTTGTTGATAGTGAGACTTGGTGAGACCCATGCCTCTCCACCCACTACCCCCCCTGCCCCTGCCTCTGGCCCCTGCCCTGGTCATCTGAAAGCATTATACCTTGCCACAGTTCCCTGTATGTTTATACATAGCACAGAGGGATATGAAGGACTGAGGCAAACCACTAATTTTAAGCAGATGATCCCTTAAACACTTCAGAGAAATGAGAAACAGCAGGGCTTGGTAGTCTAAGTGTAAAAGTGGGGGTTTGAAGCCTTAAGTCCTAAAGCTGATGGTGTTATTGGTTTTCCAACTCTAGGGTTCTTGGAGCTTACCTAGCTCCAGAATTAGGGACATTAAATTTTATTTCACATGATTGTTGTAAACCATTTTGAGCTTGATAGAAAAGGTAATATAAAAGCAAAGGATTTAAAACTAGATGTCATTTTCATAAAAATATCCCCCACATTTTACTATCATTAACAACAAAATGCTATTTTTCCTGTCTCCAGCACATCTGCACAGACAAGCTGCCATTACGATGCCTGTCTGGAGCCAGCTGAGGGCCTTGTTCTTCTGCAGGCAAAACACCCTCTTGGGCTTTTTCTCTGACAGATGGAGCGAGAACCTCACTCTGGTTTACTCTGGAGGCTCTCTTTATTGCTTGTTGAGCAGAAACAGATGTGTTATAAAGTAAGAACATCCCGAGTTTTATAGGAGGATACAAATCTATGAACAGTCCTCAACACAAGGCTTTCTGCAGCACCTAAAATCTATCCTCATTCACTTATCTGTTCCTTTAGCCAAAGTATTCTCCTTCCCAAATAGATTTTTACAGGAAAAGTAGTATTGTAAGTCAAATGAACTAGAAAAAAAATAGAATTGACCTAATTTCCATAGAAAGGAAGTATTTATAGTAGTAGTTATTTTCTTAGTTTTAACTTGTTCACCTTATCACTTGATTTGCTTAGTGATAATGGTGTAACAAAAAAAGGACACCTTGAATAATCTGGTGAGTTAGGTTTGTGCCATATTTCTGTGCAATAGGCCTTAATGACCTTGGACAGGTAATTTAACTGCCCTATACCTCAACTTTCTCATCTCTAAAGGAAGAATTTTGAGTAAATGAACTTAAAGTCTTACTGTTATAAAATTTTATGATTTCATAACTTAATAAATTTACATTTGTTTGGAGTACAAAGTACAATATTAGAGGAATCGTAAAAATGAAGGTGCTATATTAGAAATGTGAATGGAACTATTCACTGAAAAAAGTAGGACTGCTATAGGTTCATGTTGTTTTATAGCTAATTTTGGTTTGTCTGTATTCTGGCTGTGACCAAGATGTCGAATATAAAATGGGGGTTATCTCCCCAAGCAGAATTCCATTTTCTGACTCTGGGCAAGTCTTTTTTTTTTCTCCTTTCAACCTGCTTATATATTAGTGTCTCCATCTGCATAAGTAAAAATGGTGATACTACCTACTTCATAGGGTTGTTTTGAATTTCAAGTAAGCTAATCTAGAAAATGTGTTTAAGGTTGAGCTTGGAATATAACAGGCTTTTAGGACTGAGTAAATGCTCAACTGGATGTGAGCATTTATTATCACTGATTGTTATTTTTATTCTAGATTGTATCTGTCTCCCCTCTTCACTCCTTTCCAGGGAAAAAGAGTGATTTACCAGTGAAGTTGGGAACAGCATTGAACACACAATGGCTCTTCTCGCCCTGTCAAGAAGTAAGCAGCAGCCTGAGCCAGAAGGGCTGTGACTGACAGGGTGATTTGTTTAATTTAGGGGAGGGCTTGAAGGGAGACTGAGTGGTTATATCAGCTTTATGCTGATGTTTGATCTCCTTTTTGCTGAATCCTACTTTTCAGTTTGTTCACAACTCAGGAGTGGGAGAGAGGAGTTTTGATTGTGACTTGCTTAAACTACAGAGTAGTTATTCATGACTTTGTAGTCAAGCCTAGACTGGTGAGAGTTTTACCACTAAATGACTGTCATGGACAGAGCTGTGCAATTCCAGAAAGAGAAGGAGAAGTTGGGCATCTTGGGGGCAGGATCTCTGTAAGAGACAGAGAAGGAAAGAGGAAGGGACTAGGCCAACAGTCTGCATTGTTTCTTGAATTTCACGAATCAGTGAAGTTGTCCTGTGAGG
Source organism: Oryctolagus cuniculus (assembly GCF_964237555.1). Taxonomy (NCBI): domain Eukaryota; kingdom Metazoa; phylum Chordata; class Mammalia; order Lagomorpha; family Leporidae; genus Oryctolagus; species Oryctolagus cuniculus. The sequence continues at coordinate 116,577,924 of NC_091437.1, forward strand.
TTGTTCATCAGCTCACTAGGGAGGAGATAGAATAAAGAGAAGGGCAAGCAGTTTTTCTTTCAAAAACTGGTTCTCTCCACTCTCTGGAAACCAGAACAGTGCCAGATACTTGTGTGTCTCTTCTCCTCTCTACTCACCCAAATGAATAATGAACACATTTACAATAGACTCTGAACTCAAATTAGTGCCTTGAAATAACAACAACAAAAATAGAAAAGAGAAGGAAAGGCACTCATATAATATAGTAATCCAGAGTAGAATTGATTACAATTATGATTGTAGCCTGGTTGATTCCTCTTCCTTTTTTCCTGGACCTACTCACACATTTTCACTCCCTTTCAATTCTCAGTTGTCTTGCTTTGACCCTCTGTATTCTCTGAAAATGACTTTGCTCCCTACATTACTGAAAAATTTGATTTCCCTTCTTTTAGCCTCTTTATTACCACTGATCTACTCTCCTCTCCCTCAACTCCTTCCTAAAGTACCCTTTGTCTATTGCCCTTGCTTCCTGCTTAATCCTCTGTGTAGTCTCTTTAGCCTCTCCTATTCTGTTGTAGATAATTTTTGAATGTCATTAGTGTCCTTTAGCCAAATCTTATGATTTTTCTCTCTGCTGACTAAAAACTTCATAAAGCTCATGAGTGTATAATTTGCTGAGTTTTGACAAATATACATACATGAATAATGTGTACAGCATTTCCTTAAACTCAGACATTTCCTTTTAAACTCTTCAAGTGAATTAAGTTCTATTGTTTGCCTTTCATGAGAAACTAATGTTCTGATTTCTGTCTCTACAAATTAGTTTTACTTGTCTTACAACTAAATAAGTGAATCACAGCATATACTCTTTTTTGTCTATCTTCTTTTTGTTAAGATTTATCTTATTTATTTGAAAGGCAGAGTTAGAGAGAGAGAGAGAGGTTTTCCATAAACTGGTTTGCTCCCCAAATGGCTGCAATGACCAGGGCTGGGCCAGACCAAAGCCAGGGGCCAGGAGCTTCTTGTGGGTCTCTCACGTGAGTGCAGAAGCCCAAGCACTTGGACCATCTTCTGCTGCTTTCCCAGTGCATTAGCAGGGAGCCTAAATGGGATGCTGGCATTGCAGGCGGTAAGTTTACCTGCCATGCCACAATGCCTGCCCCTTTTATATCCTTATTTTCTTGGCACTTTTTGAGTGATTCATCTTGTTATATTCATCAGTAGTTGTTTTTTGTTTACCATGACTGTCATTTCATTGCATTGGATATGCCATAAAATATCAGTCTTTTTTCCTATTTATGTAGAGCTGTTATTTCCAATTTGATGCTATTATGAGTTTATATGTCATATTCTTGTGCTAAGTCTTTTTTGGGATGTATGTTTAATTTTTTATTTCAATTTCAAGGAGTGGAATTGTATAGTCATAAGGTAGGAGGGTAGGCATATATGTTACTTTTGAAGGGATTGCCAACATTTTATTTTTTTGCAAAGTAATTGTACCTTTTTATTTTTATTTTTTTACATTTTATTTAAGGTATACAAATTTCATGTATTTCATGTATACAGATTTAGGAACATAGTGATACTTCCCACACTACCCTCCCTCCTGCCCATATTCCCACCCTTCTTCCTCCTCTCTCTCTTATTCCCATTCTTAATTCTCAATTTTAACAAAGATATATATTTTTAAAGATTTTTAAATTTTATTTTACTTGAAAGTCAGAGATACGCAGAGAGAGGAGAGGCAGAGAGAGGGAGAGAGGTCTTCCATCCAGTGGTTCACTCCCCAGTTGGCTGCAATAGCAGGAACTGTGCTGATCCAAAGCCAGGAGCGAGGAGCTTCCTCCCGGTCTCCCACGTAGGTGCAGGGGCCCAAGGACTTAGTCCATCTTCCACTGCTATCTCAGGCCATAGCAGAGAGCTGGATGGAATGTGGAGCAGCCGGGTCTTGAACCAGCACCCATATGGGATGCCGACGCTTCAGGCCAAGGTGCTGGCCCCACAAAGACATATTTTCAGTAAACTTTCTTTTTTTCTTTTTTTTTTTTTTCTTTTTTTTTTTTTTTTTGACAGGCAGAGTGGACAGTGAGAGAGAGAGAAAGGTCTTCCTTTTCCGTTGGTTCACCCTCCAATGGCCGCCATGGCTAGCGCACTGCGGCCGGTGCACCGCGCTGATCCGGAGCCAGGAGCCAGGTGTTTATCTTGGTCTCCCATAGGGTGCAGGGTCCAAGCACTTGGGCCATCCTCCACTGCACTCCTGGGCCACAGCAGAGAGCTGACAGTTCATAGACTGTCACCTTCACACTGTATCCTCACATGTGCTCTTGTGTTATTCCAAGAAACTTGTAAAGCCATATCTGCCATGATAGACTCCAATTTCCTTAATCTTTTTCTTTTTAAATCTAGTGACATTCCTGTCCTCCTTTTATGCCCTTACCTGATATCTTCCTCTAAACCAAAATATCTAAAACTGCAGAATTTATGGCCAAACCACTTTTGAATATTCTACAGCAATTAAGAAATACTAATATCTCTTTGGTATCAGATATATTTATGTCTACATTTATCTATACTTATGCCTATATCTGTATTTATACCTATGCCTTTGTCTAGCTGTATCTGTCTATCTAGATATGTATATGTTTTCCAGTTTCATCTTTGATGTGGTCAGTGTGTACATGTAAATGATGAAAGCAGAATTTTCTTTTTCTTACATCTAGTACTGTGTTTGAGGATATAGCTTCTGAACTCATGATAGACTTTAAACTCTAGTCATCAGTTGATGGTACTAAGAGGGTGGAGACTTAATCCAAATACAATGTTCAGGAGATGAACCTTGTGAGAAGTTCTTAGGTCATGGGAATATGCCTAAGAAAGGTTGGTTTCATGAAATAGCTAGCTATAAAAGCCAACAACCTGCCAGGTCATTCTCTGCTTCCTGACTCACCATGTAATTCTTCCTCTGCTTGCACTCCACATTGTCATCCTCTTGTGTCACCAGATAGCCAGATTGATGGGGTCAACTGAGCTTGGCCTTGAACCTCCAAATGTGTGAGCTAAATAAAACTTTTCTCTTTATAAAATTAGCCTTCTCAGGTATTTCCTCATGGTCATGAAAAGCTGATTAGTATATCTTGTAATTGATTACATAAAATACTTTTGACATAGTCATCTGATTATAAAATGTATTTAAATATTAAATTTCAGCAAAGACTTCTTAAGGCTCAAAGATTCAGAGTACGTGAAAACACTTGACGTAAGGCTCCGATGAGCTACTAAAAATAGACAAATGACTTCTGATAAGTCATTTTGAGACAAAGGACATTCTTATTCATATATTTTTTTTCTTTTGTAGACTAAAGAGCCTTAAGTATATGAGTATAAATCATAACCAGCTATCCAGCATTCCTACAGAACTTTGTTTCCTTGAAAATCTTTCTGAACTTCAACTTAACTACAATAAGCTCATTTGTATACCTGAAGAGATTAAGTTCTTGAAGAAGCTCCAGAAACTTTTTCTGGTGAGGAACAACATTGAAGCTTTGCCACAGGTAAGCAAAACATGGAGCCACATTTGTTGTTGTTGTTGTTCTTGTAGAGAAACTCATTTCAGCATGATGGGAGAAGGCTATAGATTAGAACTGCGTATCCGAGTATGAAACATACCTTTCTCTCACTCAAATTAGATGTAGTCGGTTTCCACATCCCTATAACAGAAGAAGGTGCTAATTTGGGTTACTCGACACAACTCTCAGATGTAGTAAATAAAATTACAAGATGCCCACTTGAATTTGAATTTCAGGCAAGCAACACATGTTTATATTTTAGTAATAGTATGCTACCAATATTGTTGACACATAAACTAAAAAATATTCATGGTTTGAGATTTATGTGAACATTATGTATTTTACCTGGAAATCCTATATAAAGATCAAAACACAAATTCATTTTGGCTTTTCAATATGTGCTAGATGTCTTCCATTTTTCATCTATGTCCATTCTGTTTTTCTCTCACATGCTTATGCCTGGGAGACTGTTGTGTGTAGGCATCAGTGAGATTCTTTGTCCTCTGGCTTCCTATTGGATAGGGCCTATCAGAGACACAAGCAGGAAGTGAAAGGGTGCAAGGAGAGTGAGTAACAGATGGTATTCTTACAGTATCCTTTCTGGCAGAGTGCTGTTGGTTGACTGCATGCCTCGCTGAAAGGCCACCATTAGTTTTAGGTAGTCCACTTAGAAACAATTATTGCTTCCTTTTGGCTCTCTGAAGATTAGGGTAGTAAAGAACTCCCCAATGCTGCTAGCTTCTATTACCATGGTGTGTTTATGGAATCATTTTTCTTGGTTTAGGGAACTTCAGCATCCTTAAGCCTGGCCAAATGAGTCCTACACTACACTTTCATGCAAAGAATGCCCATGATTACATTTATACTGTTGGGGCATTTAGTGTGATTAAATTGGTCATTGTAAATTTTGTTCTATGTTATCAATGATTTTTATGCATTACAGAAAAAAACTAACTTGCTTGGTTATGATTCATCTTCTAGTATATTATATTTTTTTTAAGATTTATTTATTATTTATTTGAAGGACAGGGTTACAGAGAGGCTGAGGGAGGGAGAGAAAGAGAGAGAGGTCTTCCATGCTGGTTCACTCCTCAAATGGCCGCAATGGCTGGAGCTGGGCCAGTCTGAAGCCAGGAGCCAAGAGCTTCTTCCAGGTCTCCAGTGCAGGTGCAGGGACCCAAGGACTTGGGCCATCTTCTACTGCTTTCCCAGGCCATAACAGAGAACTGGATTGGGAATGAAACAGCTGGGACTCGGCCGGCGCCGCGGCTCACTAGGCTAATCCTCCGCCTTGCGGCGCCGGCACACAGGGTTCTAGTCCCGGTTGGGGCGCCGGATTCTGTCTCGGTTGCCCCTCTTCCAGGCCAGCTCTCTGCTGTGGCCAGGGAGTGCAGTGGAGGATGGCCCAAGTGCTTGGGCCCTGCACCCCATGGGAGACCAGGAGAAGCACCTGGCTCCTGCCTTCGGATAGGCGTGGTGCGCCAGCCGCAGCACGCCGGCCGCGGCGGCCATTGGAGGGTGAACCAGCGGCAAAGGAAGACCTTTCTCTCTGTCTCTCTCTCACTGTCCACTCTGCCTGTCAAAAAAAAAAAAAAAAAAGAAACAGCTGGGACTTGAACTAGCATCCATATGGGATGCTGGCACTGCAGGCGGCAGCTTTGCCCACTATGCTATAGTACCGGCCCCTCTAGTATATTTCATAAGTTGTGTGTGTATTTGTATGTATTTACAAATATATGTTTTCTATTTATGTTTATGCCCCAATACTGATAGATCAAGAATTTAATTTTCTTTCTCTAAAGTGGTCTGAGGGACAGTCAAATAATCTGTTGAGAACAAATAGACTTAGGAGCTAAAAATGTGTTCCTAACGTGGCTTTTATGATAGTTGAGGTCATGAAAGGTTAATCTATTTGGATTTGAGTTTGTATATTAATAAGCAGAGAGAGAAAATGTATAAAACATGAAATATACTTTAACTTTTAGAAATAAAGTTTCCTTTTAATTATAATAGTTGACCTTTACAAAACTTCATACAATACATGAAAGTGGTGCTAAAAAATTATAATTCAAACACACATTTGAATTCCATTACTTAAGTATAGAGTTATGTAGACTTCTGCTGCTATAAAAGTAAGGTTTACATATCTATGGTTTGGTCACAATGGCAGCAATATCTTAAAACTCCAACAAAGAAATTCAGAGTTCATATACAAAGATAGAATATTAGGAACCAAAATGTGAGTGTTCAACATAGGGCCTAGTGTATCATTTCCTGAAGTATTCTTCAAAGAACACAAGTCCTGAGTATTCCTCTGGAACAATATATGATCAGAAAGGCTGTCATAGACTGAATGTTGGTGTCCCTCCAAAATTCATTTATTAAAATACTAGTCGTCAATGTGATGGCATTAAGAAGTGAAGCCTTTTAAGTTTGTTAGTTCATGAGGGTCGAGCTCTTGGGAGTGGAATTAAGAGATGTGTAAAGCAGACCTCAGAGAGCTCTCTAGCTGTTTCCACATGTGGGGATACAATGAGAAGTTGGCAGTTTGCAACCAAGAAGAGAGCCCTCACCAGAACCTGACCATGTTGAAATCCTGCTCTTGGACTTCTAGACTCCAGAATCATGGGAAGTAAATTTCTGTTTATAAGCTAACCAATCTGTGGTACTTTGTTACACAAGCAGCCTGGCCTGAATAAAACAGGTGCTAATGACCTCTTCTTGTAGATTCACAGAATATATTAGTATATTAAAAATAATGAGCAGTTCTGCAGTAAAGATGCTTAACTTCATTAAATTAGTTTCCTGAATTTAACTTAGAACTCCTTTTTTGCATTTAATATCTATTAATATTCCATGGATTGTGCCTTGGGAATGTTGGAGTCAATAAAATTAAAATTTAAAAAATGCAACTCATATGTTTTTATTAATCATAATGAATATTTTTTCTTTATTTTTAATTTTTAAAATTTTTTTTTTGACAGGCAGAGTGGACAGTGAGAGAGAGAGAGACAGAGAGAAAGGTCTTCCTTTTCCGTTGGTTCACCCTCCAATGGCCGCCGCGGCCGGCGTGCTGCGGCTGGCGCATGGCGCTGATCCGATGGCAGGAGCCAGGTACTTATCCTGGTCTCCCATGGGGTGCAGGGCCCAAGCACTTGGGCCATCCTCCACTGCACTCCCTGGCCACAGCAGAGAGCTGGCCTGGAAGAGGGGCAACCGGGACAGAATCCGGTGCCCCGATCGGGACTAGAACCCTGTGTGCTGGTGCCGCAAGGCGGAGGATTAGCATATTGAGCCGCGGCGCCAGCCCATAATGAATATTAGCCTCCCACTCAGTTCCTAGAATGTGGTTGGCACTAAATATGTGATTGCTTATATAAAAAATATACTCTTTAACAAGGCATGGCATTCATCTGTTGTTTTTGTTTAACTAGTGTCCAGCGCTGCTACTTTCCATAATGGCATTATTATTTGGCTTTGTAATATCTTTCCTTCCTCAATCAATCTGTGAGGTTTGTTTAGAGCTGATAGATCCACTGGTCAGACCAGACTTGGCCAATCAAATATTTTATCACCTTGGACACAATGATTTCTTCAAGGATTGGTAGAAGATTTTAGCTAGGCCAGTGAGATGGAAATTTGCTAGATTTATGAGAAATAAATTTTTTTATGCTGGAATTACTATATCAGAAGAATATCATCCCAGATCTGCTAGTACGTATCTTGCCATTCTTTAAGAAGGAATGATTTTGGGTATGTCATTTGAGTATGCAGGTAGACACATCCCTTTATAAGGAAAGGATTGTGGTAATGCTGTGCTAAGCAAGAAGTAGATGTATAACAAATCTTGGCTGAATTATCACAAAAGGCAAAATTTCAAGATTACATTTGTTCTTTGTATTTTAATTACATATAATATCTATTCAGTACTTACCACATATTAAACACTTTAGTAAGCACTTACAGCTTAGTGACTCATTTAATTTATTCTACAAACCACATGAAGTGGGGTTTTCTATTAGCATTTCCATTCTACCAATGAAGAAATTGAAGTACAAAGACACAAAGAAATTGGCTCATAGTTACAAATACTAGTTGCCAGAGATAAGATTTCAAGCTAGAAGTGCTCTAACTCATAGCTACTGTGTTATGTTGCCCTGGAGCGGTTAGAAGAAATAGAGAACTCAAAGATGTCTGGCACTTTGGGCCATAGCATCTCCTTGGGGCAGATATACTGAAAAATTCATCAGGTAGGAAAGATGGTAGCCTCCATCAAGTCTGAACTCAAAAGAAACACTTATGATTTTAGATATTAGATTTTTAAAAACATTTCTTTTGTTTTCTGACACAGGGACTTTGTGATCTTAAAAAACTAAGAATCCTAGATGTAGCTGGAAATATTATTGAGGTATTTCCATCAAAAGTAAGTAGAATCAACTTCTATTATCATAGAAAAAAATTCTGTTTATGCTCTTGGAAGTATAAAAATATGGGCAGCCAGTGATACCTGTAGTAATTGGAACCTTGAATTATACAAATGACTCAAAACCTTGCTTTGCTCTAGCGTCTCAAAGATTTCTCTCTCACTCCTTTCTTTGTGTTCTGCAGTGAACTTGTTGACCTAGATGAGCTCTGATTGTTATAATAAATATTTTAATATATAAGTGATGATTAGTTTTTTGTTATAGTTATAGCTGCTTTTTATCACCTCTGACTTAAAAATATGAATTTATAGATCACAAATTTTTATCCCTAATAATTAATTTAATGGTGACGCATTTGTTGTTTTTAAGGCATAGACAGTAAAAATGCACATTTTTTCCCATCTGGAAATGAATTTTTGTTTTGTTTTGTTTCAAATAACTGGGAAACACTTGGTAACTTCTAACTTTGGGGAAAGAAATCTAGGTTTTTAAATATTGCATTTTTATTTACAAGAGAACATGCTTAAACATTCAAAGTAACAGTTAGAAATCCATCAATCCAGAAAGCACTCCATAAGTAGTTGGTTTTCTATTAGTTGTTTTTTTGGGTTGATACACAGCAGGTTGAGGTTTCAGTCCTTTTTGCTCTCTAGAGACATATTTTATACTAAAGATTTTTCAAATATTAGAAAGATCAGTGTAAAATCTATGTTTAAAAGACTATATATATTAAGTAAAGATTTCAACAGTTTGCACCCCCATAGAAACACAAAGTGAAATATACTGTTTGAGTACTCGTTATAGCATTAAGCCTCAATGTACAGCACATTAAGGACAGAGATCCTACATGAGGAGTAAGTGCACAGTGACTCCTATTGTTGACTTTACAAATTGACACTCCTGTTTATGGCATCAGTAATCTCCCTATGCACCAGTCATGAGTTTCCAAGGCTATGGAAGCCCCTTGAGTTCTCCGACTCTTATCTTGTTTAGACAAGGTCATAGTCAAAGTGGAGGTTCTCTCCTCCCTTCAGAGAAAGGTACCTCCTTCTTTGAAGACCTGTTCTTTCCACTGGGATCTCAATCACAGAGATCTTTCATTTAGGTGTTGTGTTTTTTTTTTTTTTTTTTTTTTTGCCAGAGTGTCTTGGCTTTCCATGCCTGAAATACTCTCATGGGCTTTTCAGCCAGATCAGAATACCTTTAGGGCTGATTCTGAGGCCAAAGTGCTGTTTAGGATCTTCTGTTAAAAAAAAAAAAAAAAAAAAGAAATTATCAGTTCCCAACTTGACTCTCACTGGGATTAAACATGACAATAGGTCTTATCTGATTTCATCATCATTTAAAAAAATCATCTATTATTTTTCACTTTATGTTTCTGTGTGGGAGCAAACTGTTGAAATCTTTACTTAATGTATGCTAAACTGATCTTCTGTATATAAAGAGAATCGAAAATGAATCTTGATGTGAATGGAAGGGGAGAGGGAGTGGGAGAGGGGAGGGTTGCGGGTGGGAGGGACGTTATTGGGGGGGAAGCCATTGTAATCCATAAGCCATACTTTGGAAATTTATATTCATTAAATAAAAGTTAAAAAAAATTTTAAAAAGACTATATATAGTGTTTTTATTGTGGTAATATATATATGTACATATATATATATAATATAAAATTTACCTTCGGTTGTTGCTTCTTCCATGATGCCATTATAACAGGGAAAACAAAATAGAGTAATTCAAGTATGTCTTTCTGTTTGACTATAAGCTTCCCAAGAGAAGAAATACTTTTTCCCACCTCTATACCTATAATACCTTGAACGTCATCAACTTAATAAGTATTTGTTACATGAGTAAACCTAAATAATGTTCTTAAACTACATTCAGTATGCAACTTAGTAGTGCTGTTAATTTGCTATTTCTTTGACAAAGTAATTTTGTACTCATAATTTTGGTGACACATAATTACCCAGATCCCAATAATTTAAAATAATTTTGACAGGATCTGAGTTGTTTTGCTTTTGTAGCACCTGTGTCAGAAATGTCTGTAAATATCTTAAAATAAGAAAACTCCAAATTCAACTGAACTTTGGTCCAACTGGTTCAGGATTAGTTCTACACATTTGAAGAAGGGGCAGCTGGTGGGACAAATGACAAACAGAGGAAATGAAGGACACCAGATAGTGCTGTCATAATCAGCAAAAGAATAATTTTCAATATAATGATAGTGGATACCAAAATTAATTATGTTATGCCTTTAGGGAGGCAGACCAGTGTATAAATAAAGAACATGACTTTGGAATTTTTTTTAATTTTATCTAATTAATACAAGTTTCATATATTTCACACGTACAGATTTAGGAACAAAGTGGTATCTCTCATCCTATTCTCCCTCCTGCCCATGTTCCAACCCCTCTTCATCTTCCCTCTCCTATTCCCACTCTTGATTCTTACAAGGATGTATTTTCAATTTACTTAATGATAGTAAACTTAACCCTACCCTATGTGAAAGATTCAACACATAGTATGAAAAAAAAATCCCCACTGTTCCTCAATGGAAATGACAAAGGCTGTAAGCAATCATGGAATCTCAAAATGTCCATTTCACTCCAATACATTACATCTTAGGTATTCTATTTGTTACCTTGGATCAGTGAGAATATATGATATCTGTCTTTTTGGGACTGGCTTATTTTTTTTTTTAACAGGCAGAGTTACACAGTGAGAGAGAGAGAGACAGAGAGAAAGGTCTTCCTTTTTCCGTTGGTTCACCCCCCAAGTGACTGCTACGGCCGGTGCGTTGTGGTCGGCGCGCTGTGCTGATCCGAAGCCAGGAGCCAGGTGCTTCCTCCTGGTCTCCTATGTGGGTGCAGGGCCTAAGGACCTGGGCCATCCTCCACTGCACTCCTGACCGGGACTAGAACCCTGGGGTGCCGGCACCGCAGGCGGAGGATTAGCCTGGTGAGCCATGGCACCGGCCTGGGACTGGCTTATTTAAATAAGTATAATGGTTTCCAGTTGTGTCCATTTTGTTGCAAAAGACAAAATTTATTTTTTTAATAGTTGAATGTACTCCATAATGTGTATATATTGTAATTTCTTTATGTAGCCAATAGTCGATGGACATCTGGGTTAATTCAATATCTTAGTGTGAATTGTCCTGCAATGAACATGGGGTAGACATAACTTTTCATATGCTTATTTCTTTTTTGTTTGGGTAAATTCCCAGGAGTAGGATGGTTGGGTCATATAGTAGGTCTATTCAGATTTCTGAAGTATCTACATACTGTCTTCTACAGTGGCTATACCAGTTTACATCCCACAAACTAGATTATGGTATCTTTTCCCCAATATCATTGACAGCATTTGTTGGTTTTGTTGTTTTTATTGTTTCTGTGTGACAGCCTTTCTAACTGGGTGAGGTGAAACCTCATTGTGGTTTTAATTTGCATTTCACTTCACTTTTCTGAGTTCCTGTGGCAGTACAGAAGCTTCTCAGCTTGATGTAATACCATTTGTCAATTTTGGCTTGGATTGCCTGTGATTCTAGGGTCTTTTCAAAGATGTCTTGTGGAGTTTCCCCAATGTTCTCTAGTTATATGATATTGGATCTTATATTTAGGTCTCTGATGAATTTTGAGTGGACTTCTATGGAAGGTGTAGGGTAAGGGTTTTGTCATACTTCTGCACACACAGATCCAGTTTTCTCAGCACCATTTGTTGAAGAGAATGTCTTTGCTCCAGGGATTGATTTTAGCTCTTTTGTCAAAGATACATTGGTTGTAGGTGCATGGACTGATTTCTGGAGTTCCTATTCTGTCCCATGGCTCTGCATGTCTCTTTTTTCGCGAGTACCAGGCATTTTGATGATAACTGGCTGTAGTATGTCTTGAAATCTGATATTGTGATGCCTCTGGATTTGTTTTTCTTGTAGATGATTGCTGTAGCTATTCAGGGCCTATTGTGTTACCATATGAATTTTAGCATTGTTTTTTACAGATCTGAGAAGAATGTCATTGGTATTTTGATGATCTTGATTCTTCCAATTCATGAACATGGAACATTTTTCCATTTTTTTGTATCTTCTTTTTATTTCCTTAATGTTTTGTAATTCTCATCATAGGGGTTTTTGACATCCTTGGTTATTCCAAAGTATTCAATATTTTTATAGCTATTGTGAATGGGATTGATATTAGAAGTTCTTTCTTAGCCATGGCATTGTCTGTGTTTACAAAGGCTGGTGATTTTTGTGTGTTAATTTTATAACCTACCACTTTACTAAACTCTTCAATGAGTTCCAACAGTCTCTCAGCGGAGTCTTTTGGATCCCCTATACATAGGATCATGTCATCTGCAAATGGGGATAGTTTGATTTCCTCCTTTCCTACTTGTATCCCTTTGATTTCTTTTTCTTGCCTAATAGCTCTGACTAACCCTTCCAGGAGTATATTGAATAGCAATGGTGTCTGGGTCTGGATCTCAGTGGGGATGTTTCCAGTTTTTCTCTATTCAATAGGATGCTGGCCCATTATTCTCTGTTATAACATTGAGTTTTAGTACTCTGTTTAGGATCTGCTTGTACAATAGGTATAAATCTTCTATTTTAGTTTTAAGTGACACTTTTTGGGTACTTTCTCTGTGGCCAAATCTTCTGTGAAGTATTAGACACAAAGATTTGAAGAATTGCTACCCTCAGGGAGTTCTCAAAAGGTAAGTGAATAAATATGGATGTTGCCCTATAAGAACTTTGGAATTTATGTTTGGAGAAATCTCTAGAAATTAAAGTGGGTCCTGGAGAGATCACAGGGAAAAGGTAAATACAGCAATTTAAAATTAGAAAAATTAAAGGGCTCAGTGGTGGCCATTGCCTAGGTTGGATTTAGTTTGTTCAGTGGTCTCCCTTGGCCTCCTCTGCAGCCATGTCTGACAAACCTGATGTGGCTGAGATGAACAGTTCAATAAGTAGAAACTGAAGAAGATAGAAACACAAGAAAAAAAATCCACTGCCTTCAAAAGAAACGATTGAAGAGGAGAATCAAGCAGGTGAATCATAATGAGGTGTAGCCTGTCAGTATGGACTGTACATTCCATAGGCATTGCCTTCTTGTTTTACTTCTCTGAGCTGTTTAACTTTGTAAGATGCAAAGAGGTTGGATCAAGTTTAAATGACTGTGCTGCCCCTTTCACATCAAAGAATGGAGAATGACTGATGTCCAATGCTATGCCTTCCTCATCCATCTCCCTTCTGTCTTGCAGGAAGGGAAAAGAATGTGCATAGTGGTGAAGGAAGAAGCTGGGTGGGACTATGTTGTAATCTAGAGGGAAAACCAAGATGACCTAAGATGTACAGCAGGCTGTAAAATAGAGTTTAATCCGAGTGCCTTTTTTTGTTCAAATATTTTTAATTTTTGGAATGAACAATTTTTAAATATGTAAATAAAGTTTTAAAACCTTAAAAAAAGAAAAATTAAAGAAAAAAACAATAATTAGCTTGGAAAATGAAGAGAGGCAGATAGGCAGTGATTTTATTGTTGAATTAAAAATGTGAAGGAGGAAAATGTCCAATTATTTTCACATTTTTTTAAAGATTTGTTTTATTTGAAAGGCAGAGTTACAGAGACAGATGGAGCTCTTCCAACCACTGGTTCACTCCCTAGAGGGCCACAATGGCCTGGCATGGCCAAAGCTGGGAGCCAGAAGCCTCTTCTGTGTCTCCCACATGGATGGCAGGGGCCCAAACACTTGGGCCATCTTCTGCTGCTTTTTCCAGGCCATTAGGGAGCTGGATAGGAAGTGGAGCTACTGAGATACGAACCGGTGTTGCAGGTCATGGATGTACCTGCTATGTCACAACACCAGCCCCTATTTTCATAATTTTTGACAGGAGGGGAAAATCTGTTGTTATTTGCTGCTGAAAGGCTTTGTATTGATAGGATATCAGAGTGGGATTTCTGGGAGGGAAGTGCTACCAATCTCTTTCTCTAGATTCTAAAAGAAAGTGTAGAAAACTTAGCTTCTGAAGCAGTTGTGATTCAGTCCTTTTGACAGGGAGAAAAGCAATTTACTGTTTTTCATTCCTTTGAATTTTTTTTAATCTTTTAAGCACAGATTTTCTGTCTTCTCTTTCTCTGAGGAGTCCAGTTATTTTTCAAAGTGCAATCATTTGAAGAAAAAGTAGACGTGATGAAAGTGAGAAAAAAGTTTTAATGATCATCACCAGGAGCATCAAGAGGTTTGTCTTTGATGTGCAGTTTATACTAAAATACCACATACAGAACATTGCAGACCTAACAGAAAACTTCACTTTTCAGTTGCATTCTTGCTCAGAATCTTCCTTTAGAACTTTAATCACCTGAATATTAATCTGAACATTTCATATTGATAAATGGCATTAAGTGTTATCTTTCTGGATCAGCACTTTGCAATTGTTAGTAATTTGCAAGTTTGAGAAGCAATTTTATATGTCTATTTGATATTTTATGATTCTTTAAAAAGACAGATTTGTATCATTCTTCCTGTTTGAAAATGAGGGAATTGAGCCTCCAGGGAAGTAACTTGACTGAAATAGTTTCCTGCAAACTTGAGTATGCATCAGAATCTCTTGGTTCTTAGAACCCAAAAAGTTGGACCCCAACCCCCGAGTTTCTGAGTCAATAGGCTGGAGAGCCCTAGAATTTGCCTTTCTACTTATGTCCTCAAGTGATTCTGATGTTGCAAGTTTGGAGACCACAGTTGGAGAACCACTGGCCCAAATCATAAACCAGTGCTTGAGCTTGACCTTGAACTCAGTAGTTCAAACTGCAAGCTCATGATTCCTCCCATATTATTAGCACACTGCCTCTGAGAATCTTCTTTGTTTCAGGAGTGACTGGAAAGGGTATTCTCTGTTAAACTGCACAAATAAAGATGACTTTTTTTTTTTTTATCTAACTGGGATTTGGGTTCTGAGAATTTCACTATGTCCTTAACTAAAATGATACTCAAGGAACATTCCTTGAACAATAGAATTCTTGTACTGTCTGAAAAATACTTCACATAGAAACTAGGATTTTGGGGTGGAATCCAAGGAATGCCTAACAGTTGGAGACTATTTGTTGCCTAACTGAGTTAGCCTCACTTCTCTTTAGCCACATATTTGGTTCATATATGCCACTGACTATACTTCTTAAACATTTATTCGTTAGCCAATCTAAAAATTGGAGAGGTTTTTAGCATGTGACTCTAATACTAAGTTTTGTTTTGGAGAAATTTTGGGAAGCCTGTATGTTTACCATATTACATTTAATTGTTTCTGAGTTTTGGTTTTTATAAAGTTCCCCATTGACCTGGAGTGGTTGTAGTTTGGAAATGAAACCCAGGTTTAAGTAAAACATTAAAAGGACTCAGATGAATATAACAGCTTATGAGAAAGGACTTCGCTGAGAACAGACACTCAGGAAATAAAAAGTTGTAGATCTGAGTCAAAGCTACATTTTTCCATAGTTGCTTCTTGCTTTCTGTTTCAAAGACATATTAAAATTCATTTGAATCTGTAGATTTCATAATCAAATTCTGTGTTAAAGTAAAGAATCTTAGGTATTTGTGTATCCCTAAAGTTTGTAGATATATGATATTTTATAATAAAAAGTATACCAAGAGGAAAATCCTCAAGCAATGGTACTGCCAAGAGAAAAATTTTGCTTGGACTATTTATGGGGTTAATAGTTAAAGCACCTATCACATTTCATCAATGCCCTCATTTTCCTTCAGGAATTCCTTGGAGTTATTATAAATCAAATTTGAGAATAAAACAAATTTTTGCAGTTTCTCTTTTATAGTATGAGAAGCCCATGAGGGAAAAAGAACACAGGAGGAGCATTTTCCCCAGAAACACAAATCCCTTGAACAGCAAAGAAGAGTCTTGAATCCATTTCTCCAAAGAAATTTAAATTTGCCTAGCTTGAAAAGTTTTTAGTTGTGTGAGCTGGACACATAACTCATTTACGCTATCTCACTTTTTTTTTTTGTCTAAGTTGGGGATATCAATAACATGTAACTGTTGGGAAAATATCTGACACAACAGTTGGTAGATAGCAAAAATAGTATTAATGAATGATAAAGTGAAATAATGTATACAAACTATTTATAGGTAGTTCATGAGAGTATTTCAGGCATGGAAAGCCAAGACACTCTGGCAAAAAGATCTCTGTGAGTGAGATCCCAGTGGAAAGAACAGGTCTTCAAAGAGGGAGGTGCCTTTCTCTGAAGGGAGGAGAGAACCTCCACTTTGACTACGACCTTGTCTAAACAAGATAAGAGTCGGAGAACTCAAGGGGCTTCCATAGCCTTGGAAACTCATGACTGGTGCATAGGGAGATTACTGATGCCATAAACAGGAGTGTCAATTTGTAAAGTCAACAACAGGAGTCACTGTGCACTTACTCCTCATGTAGGATCTCTGTCCTTAATGTGCTGTACATTGAGGCTTAATGCTATAACGAGTACTCAAACAGTATATTTCACTTTGTGTTTCTATGGGGGTGCAAAAGGTTGAAATCTTTACTTAATGTATACTAAACTGATCTTCTGTAAAAAAAAAAAAAAGAAATTATCAATTCCCAACTTGACTCTCACTGGGATTAAACATGACAATAGGTCTGATCTGATTTCATCATCATTTAAAAAAAATCATCTATTATTTTTCACTTTATGTCTCTGTGTGGGAGCAAACTGTTGAAATCCTTACTTAAGGTATACTAAGCTGATCTTCTGTATATTAAGATAATCGAAAATGAATCTTGATGTGAATGGAAGGGGAGAGGGAGTGGGAAAGGGGAGGGTTGTGGGTGGGAGGGACGGTATAGGGGGGTGAAGCCATTGTAATCCATGAGTCGTACTTTGGAAATTTATATTCATTAAATAAAAGATAAAAAAGAAAAAAGAAAGAAAGAAAAAAAAAAGGTTTGGTCTGAGCTACTGCTTCCTGTTCAGTCCTTTTTTTTTTTTTTTTTTTTGACAGGCAGAGTGGACAGTGAGAGAGAGAGAGACAGAGAGAAAGGTCGTCCTTTGCCGCTGGTTCACCCTCCAATGGCTGCCGCGGCCAGCGCGCTGCGGCCGGCACGCTGATCCGATGGCAGGAGCCAGGTACTTATCCTGGTCTCCCATGGGGTGCAGTGCCCAAGTACTTGAGCCATCCTCCACTGCACTCCCTGGCCACAGCAGAGAGCTGGCCTGGAAGAGGGGCAACCGGGACAGAATCCGGCACCCCGACCTGGACTAGAACCCGGTGTGCCGGCACCGCAAGGTGGAGGATTAGCCTAGTGAGCCGTGGCGCCGGCCGATCTGTTCAGTCCTAATGGTAATGATGTCTGCAGTTTACATATCATGATATTACCTTAGTGATTCAACTTGCAGCTCTCAGAGTAACCACTGATCTGTAGCCAAGGATGTACAAGGGTGGAATGGTCTCAGATCTCAACAATGTACATTGCTTCTTATTCTCCACATTCTCTTTGCCTGAAAATCTCTGTTCTATGTTTTTTCTCTGCAGACTCATTTACCTTCTACTGGGCTACCTTGGTTAGGCAACAAAACTGAACGAATTTTTTTTCCCTGAACTGGGTCTGCTTTCCCTGGATCTTCAACTTTGATTTTCTGTTTGTTTATTTATTTATTTAAATATTTATTGTATTTATTTTAAAGGTAGAATTACAGAGAGAGAAAGGAAGAGACAGAGACATAGCAAGCAGCTTCATCCGTATCTCCCACATGGAATGGATGCAAGGACCCATATATTTGGGCCATCTTCCACTGGTTTCCCAGGTGCATTAACAGAGAACTGGATTGGAAGAGGAGTAGCCAGGACTGAAAGTAGCTCCCATATAGAATACCAGCACTCCAGTGCTGGTATAACCCACTGTGCCACAATGCCAGCCCCTCTGTTTCTTTCTACTTTATCTACCTCCTCAACCCCTCCCTCCACCACATGGCTCACTTGGTTTCTGATTGCCAGATTGGATTCCTCTCAAAATAGAAACTTTCATTGTAGAACTTCCTTATTTTTAGAAACTTTACACAACTTGTCACCTGCTACTCATTCTAACGTCCCTCCTTTTCTTAGATATTTGTAGTTAAATGACTTCTCTATTTATAGCCAGTGCGGACTGATTTTGATCCACACCATTCTTAACTATGTCTTGCGATGATGTCCTCTCTCCAGACACATACCTTGGGTCTGTCATGGTGCAGACTCTGTGTTGCTTTTATTCTCTGATGAATGTTTCTCTAATTTCTAAAGGCTAAATATTTCACACAGGTTTTCACTAACTTATTTTACCTTTTTGTGCTTAATACAAAATCAAGTGATGAAAGTTATTTTACTTTTGAATGGTGCTCATCATTTCCAAATGAATTCACCTGCTTTCATGGTACAGAATTATTTTCATATATGAATAGTTATACACAAATACATGGACATAGATACCAGTGTTCCCAGGGACACCATTTAGTTTGAGCTTAAGAGAAATATTTCTGTGAAATAAAATACTTGAAGCATGACTATAACAAATTTCAACATGTCCATGATCAAAAATATCCTTAAGTGGTCTAGAAAGTGCAATACAATTGTGGGAAAGGAATTCCTTGGGAAAGTGAAATCCTGATGTCTTTTTTATATTTTATGTTTCTAGTTATATCAAAACTTCTATCAAAACTTTCAAAACTCTTGCTTCAAAGATGGTTAGAAAAACAGCCTTAAAGTTTAAAAATGATACACCAGGAAATGTCTGTAAAACCAAAGTCAGGACATGCCCAAATATCTCCCCAGTCTAATGAGTTGGTTTGAAGTATCCACTTGGCTCAACTAGCCATGAGAAATTGCTCTTATCTGTTTCATCTTCATTGCTATTCTGCCCTCTTTGAGTAACAACATTGGAGATATAATTCATTCTTGTTTTTGTATTAATAGTTCATTTTCTGTTTCTGTTAACTATGAAGGAAAAATATAGCCCATCCTTGAAGCTCATTAAACGGTGTTATAACATTTGACCTTGTTTTGAAAATAGTGTATTTTTCTTTGGATGTCAGTACCACCATCATCAGCTCCATTTATTAGAAGATATACATTTAAAATAGCATTCAGTGACCTTAAAAAAATGGGACTTAAGCCAATACTTTCCTAATGGAAACCCCTTGTGGGCTCTGTGGTTTTATGTAAGTGATGTAAGCTTAGCTAATATAGAATTAGTGAGTTCCAAAACTTTACTAAATGCTTTCCCTGTCACTTGTTTTATGAGAATGAGATCATGTTTTCTGCTATTTCTTATTTGGGGGTGGGTAAAGAGAGGGGTGTTGAATTATATACTATCATGTTTTATACCCTTCTAAATCTAAATTTCATATGACTTTTTGAAAAAAAATCATAGAGAAAATATATAAACTATTACCCTTGATACAATGATGATTTTGTTAAAAATCTAGTTTAAACATTGAGAACCCAATTAAGGTAGGAGCATAACTAATGGATTTTTTTCTACTTTGTTAAATAAAATTATCTGAGTTTTGACTTTATACTTCTAAATGTGATCTTATTAATTAAAGGCAGGTTGGTGCTAGATGCCCACAATATTTGGTGTTGCAAAATAGTACTGTTCTACATGGTATGGTGATTGGTGAACAGTATTTTCTGTTACTAGTCAAACTTGGAAAGTTTATTCTGCTAGCCAATGAAAAAATAATAAAAATGATAAAATAATGAAAGTGATTCAGGGGAGAAAAGGGATGCCTTGCTTATCTTCAATATAGAGATTCCAAAACTTAAGTAACATCACCTCATTTGTTCAAAAAGTAGGAAGGTCAGGCTTACCTACTCATAAGCTTTTTTTCTTTTCTGTCTTGTGATAAAAGTTGATTTCAAAATCAGTTATTTTTCAGAGAATAAGCCCAGTAAAAATGAGAAATATTTTTGAGGGAGGATCTGATTGAAATCTATAATTGTGCTCTTGTGAAGCGTATTTTTTTAAAAAAAAGATTTATTTCTTTATTTGATAGGCAAAGTTACAGACAGAGAAAGGGAGAGATAGAGCGATGTCTTCCATCCACTGGTTCACTCCCCAAATGGCCACAACAGCCAGAGCTGGGCCAATCCAAAGCCAGGAGCCATGAGCTTCTTTTGGGTCTCTCATGCGGGTTCAGAGGCCCAAGCACTTGTGCCATCTTCTACTGCTTTCTCAGGCCACAGCAGAGAGCTGGATTGGAAGAGGAGCAGCCGGGACACAAACCGGCATGCATATGGGATGCTGGCACCTCAGGTGGAGGCTAAACCTACCATGTCACTGCGCCAGCTCCATGAAGCCCATTTAAATTTCCATTTAGATGATTAATTTTCTCTCCGTCCCTTTAAACTTCTCAATGTAACTTTGTGAAAGAAGGGATTTTGTGTTTTTACTCATGTTCCAAACACCTGAAACAGGTCCTGGCGTAGAGTAGATGCCTAATAAATATGTGCTGAATGGGTGCACAGGTAGATGAATGCATGGTTACATATGGATTTTATATAACAAACAGGACTGCTTTGCTATGTCTGAAAAGTTGAAACCAAAATATGGAAGTTATGAAACAGTTGATCTAAAGCAATGGTTTTCAACCAGTGACGAGTTTGCTTCTCTGGGGTATTTGGTAATATCTGAAAGAGTTAAAATTGAGAAGTGATACCAATATCTTTGGTGAGCAGAGGCCAGGGATCCCACTGAACATTTGGTAATACACAGGATAGTCCTCATAACAAAAGACTTGAATGGGGCCGGCGCGGTGGCGCAGCGGGTTAACACACTCACCCGAGGCGCCGGCATCCCACATGGGTGCCGGTTCTAGTCCTGGCTGCTCCTCTTCCAGTCCAGCTCTCTGCTATGGCCTGGGAAAGCAGTAGAAGATGGCCCAAATCCTTGGGCCCCTGCACCCGCGTGGGAGACCAGGAAGAAGCTCCTGGCTCCTGGTGCAGCTCCGGCCGTTGCGGCCAGTTGTCTCTGCCTCTCCTCTCTATGTGTAACTCTGACCCTCAAGTAAAAAATAAATAAATCTTAAAAAAAAAAAAAAAAAGACTTGACTGATCTGGTCCAAAATGTCAGTGTGAAGGTTGGGAACTCCTGATTTAGGGGACTTACGATTTTATTCTTTTGTGTTTTTCGGGGCTTATCTTCATAAAATATAACCTTATTAAACAGCTCTTAAAATACTTAAAAAGCAGCAGTGGTGATGGTTACAGTTTTGGTGTCTTGGCCTCATGCTTACATATTCTGAATTATTACTAATGATATTTTTGCTTTAAATAATTTTTCTTATATTAATATAGCTATCTTAGCTCTGTTTGATTCATGTTAGAATGATATATATATATATTTCATCTCAACATTCTGTCTTCGCATTCTAGATATATTTTATAAATGCCATATGACTATTCATTTTTATGATAATTTTTGTCTTTAAATTACAGCAGTTAGAGAGCAGGCATTTAGCTAGTGATAAAGACACCTGTAGCCCACGTCAGTATGCCTGGGTTCTACTGCCAGCACTGGCTCTTGACTCCAGCTTCTGGCCAATGCAAGCCCTGAGAGACAGTGGTGATGGCTCAAGTAATTGGATTCCTGCCACCCCTGTGGCATACCTGGATTGTGTTTCTTTCTTTTTTTTTTTTTTCAAGATTTATTTTTTTATTTGAAAGTCAGAGTTATAGAGAGGCAGAGACAGAGAGAGAGAGAAGGCTTCTATCTGCTGGTTCACTCTCCAAATGGCTGCAAGGGCTAGAGATGGGCCAATCCAAAGTCAGGAGCCAGGAGATTCTTCCGGGTCTCCCACACAGGTGCAGGGGCC
Organism: Oryctolagus cuniculus; assembly: GCF_964237555.1. NCBI lineage: Eukaryota > Metazoa > Chordata > Mammalia > Lagomorpha > Leporidae > Oryctolagus > Oryctolagus cuniculus. The sequence goes on from NC_091437.1 coordinate 116,599,732, forward strand.
CAAGCATTTGGCCATCTTCCACTGCTTTCCCAGGCCATAGCAGAGAGCTGGATTGGAAATGGAGCAGCCAGGACTATAACCGTTGGCCATATAGGATGCTGGCACGGCAAGCAGAGGCTTTATCCATTATGCCACAGTGCCAGCCCCCTGGGTTGTATTTCTAATGCTGCTCTCTAGCTCTGGCCCTGCCTTGGCTGTTGCAGGCATTTGAAGTGTAAACTAGCAGTAGGAGCTCTGTATGTCTCTTTCTTTATGACT